>NW_027466824.1:625000-715000 GCF_046128005.1 Genypterus blacodes
CTGGCAGACTTCTCTCAGTTCTCTGAAAGGTCTGAAGCGCTGTTACATCATCGGAGCTTTCTTGTGCTTGACCTCACATTGAGCTTCTTCCTCAGACACTGTAGATCTACAGGCTCATCATGCTTTGCTGTTGCAGGTATAAAGGCTTAGCCCAGCAGTACAAAGCCATGTACCCGACTCTGGACATCGACATAGAGGGAGAGCTGATCAAGCTGAAGGTGAGGAGAGACTCAAAGCAGCTTCTGGACACATTTGGCGTCCCGGCGTCTAACCTGCACTTTGTGTTGCGTGTGTGTCAGAACTACGTGGAGCGGATCAAGCCCATGGTGAGAGACGGGGTTCACTACATGTACGAGGCTCTGCACGGCCCCCCCAAGAAGATCCTGGTGGAAGGAGCCAACGCCGCGCTGCTGGACATCGACTTTGGTCAGTGAAGCTCCTCAGCAGCCTGGGACGTCTGTGAGAGAGGAAAGAGAAGGTTTAGATACAGATACAAGGATGTTAAACAAAATCCACTGTTGTGGTAAAAGGACCGATGGAGGCTCATCAGATCAGAGTTTGTTATGATTGGTTGATTTTACACACAAAGTAAATCCTTTAAACGCTGTGATGTTCCTCACCAAAGCCTGCAAGGAGCCGGGGGAGACGGTGAGTTTACTGAAGCGCTCTGGCCTCAACGTGCACGCTCACACACACACACACACACACACACACACACACACACACACACACACACACACACACACACACACACACACACACACACACACTGAAAGCACAGAACGCCACCTTTCTGTGCACGAGCACGATGTCACCCTGCGCCTGCTTCCTGTCACAAACATTTGTGTCTAAACCTTTAGTGTAATTTATGTTTTTGCTCAAGGGCACTTCACCACTCCATGACGCAAATGTGTGTGTGTGTAAACATCTGAGGTTAAACGTTTCAGTGTAGGCTTCAAAGCGTCTTGTCTACTTTGCAACACAATGGCTCAAAGCGCTGGGCGGGGCTTTGTCTTTCTTTTCCCGCCGGTTCAGACTGACACATCAGGGTTAATGGATGTGATTGACGTGGCTGGCTGAGCGTTTCCTTAAGAGTGTGACAGGTTGATGTGGAGGCGTCCAGTCAGTCCCACCGTCCTCAGTAAGATGGGAGATGAACCCTTGATGGCGTCGAAGAGAACAGTCGTCACACTGAGAGACAAATCTCTTGTTTAGGTTTCAGTGGCATGTTTGCTTTGGTTTGCTCCAACAGTTTAATGAATAAGTGTGTGAAGTGTGATCGACCTTTGTCCTGTTGTTGTTGTGTGTCGCAGGAACGTATCCCTTCGTCACGTCGTCCAACTGCACGGTGGGCGGAGTCTGCACCGGCCTGGGCATGCCGCCGCAGAACGTGGGCGAGGTTTACGGCGTGGTCAAAGCCTACACCACCCGGGTGGGCATAGGGGCGTTTCCCTCCGAGCAGAACAACGTGAGCACACACGCACACACACACACACACACACACTCAAGTGCCTCTTTTCATCACCTTCATGGAGCAGACATTTGTATTCAAGCAGCGCCACCCAGTGGAAGTCTAGTTTTCCTGCCACCAAGGATTCCGAATGCATCTCCAGCTGATCAGGAGGCACACAAACACACACACACACTCACACACCGTCTGCTCTGGTTGTCTCCAGGAGGTCGGCGAGCTGTTACAGACCCGCGGTAAGGAAGTGGGCGTGACCACGGGCAGGAAGCGGCGATGTGGGTGGCTGGACCTGGTGCTGGTCAAATACGCCTACATGATTAACGGCTTCACGGCGTGAGTTTGGTGTGCGTGTGTGTGTTTGTGTTTGTGAGTGTGTTCTGTGATCTTTATCTTCATTTATTATTCATCCTTCCAGTGAAACTAACTAAAGTGTGTGTGTGTGTGTGTCTGCTGCCTTCAGGATCGCTCTCACCAAACTGGACATCCTGGATGTGCTCCCAGAGATCAAAGTGGGCGTGGCCTACAAAGTGGACAACCAAGTCATACCTCACTTCCCAGGTGAGAGAGGATGTGCAGTGAAACTCAACGCAGGTTTAGACTCAAAACATCCAACAAAGTGTGAAGACAGTGGAGCAGCAGTGAAACATTGTGTAGGTTCAGGTCCTGACGTCCTGATGCTGCAGCAGTGACCCCTGCTGGTCAGCTGGGAGACTGCAGGGCAGAGAGTCCCACATGTCACTCACACTTCCATTGAAACGGGACAAAAGTATATAAGTGAACTGAGTCTAACTGAAGCATGGCTGTAAAGTTGTGTGTTCGTCCTCTACAAATGTCTGAGTTGTCAGTCTGTGTGTGTTTCCTCCCTCAGCCAATCAGGAGGTTCTGCTGCGTGTGGAGGTCCAGTATGAGACGCTGCCCGGCTGGAACTGTGACACCTCTGCTGCTAGAAGCTTCCACGAGCTTCCGGAGAACGCACGGAAGTATGTCCACTTCATCGAGGAGCGCCTGAGAGTACCTGGTATGACACACAACACACACACACACACGCAAACATATACCTCTGCCAAGGCCGAGCAGTCCTCCAATTATGACAGCGTCTCTCGATGAAACTTAACCCAGCAAACCTTATTCAATATGAGGATGTATGGATCAGACTGGTATTCAATGTTGCCATGGCGATGATTCTAACGGTTTTGCATCAACCACAACAAACGCAGCTGAAGCCTCACATTTATTTTGGTGAATCACCCTCAACTTTAATCAGCTGTTAACGCCCGTGTGTGTGTTTGTGTGTTTGTGTGTTTCCTCAGTCAAATGGATCGGAGTAGGCAAGTCCCGGGAGTCCATGATCCAGCTGTTTTAGACGGTGGGGAAGAGGAAAGGAAACAAAAGAGGACACGACAGCAACAGATCAACTGTACCCTACCTGCCCCCCCCCCTCACACACACACACACACACACACACACACACACAGCCTACCTACCTGTCTCAGCTCTCAGAGGGACACCTGACCGTCTCTGCTCTGTCTCCGTCTCAGACTGTCCCACCTCACAGGCCGGGCCTCCGTCAGGCTCCGGCAGACTGAGCGACCCGTGTGACTGCTCACAACATCGCCACTGGATTTTTAACCATTTTAACTTTTAGAATAAGAGTGCCACGGTTCTCCCAACACACACACACACACACTCACACACACACACACACACACACACACACACACACACACACACACACACACACACACACCCTTCCTCTTATATTTGATTTGCCTGTGTTTGTATCGTAGCCGTTCACAGCAGACACACGGACACACAACACGCTCAGCAACACCAGCTGCCAGCATGTCTGAGAGAGGACACACACACACACACACATATACACATACACACACACACACACACAGTGCAGACACAAGAGCACACACAGCCCTAAGTTAAGTGTCTGCAGATGTTGAGTCTTGTGTCTGTGTTCATCTATGCTGTGTCTAACCGTGCTGTGCCATTCTGTTGTAAATCACTTTAAAGTTTGAACCTCGCCACTTTAGATGCGTTGGAGGAAATCTGCTTTATGTTTCGTTCTGCCAGGTGTTCGTCCTGACACGATAAAGGGAACCTTTTAATATTTAACATTTGTCTGTTGGTGTTTTTCCTTCATCAGGCAAATTATTATGTTTATAACCAAAGAGAGAAAGAGCCTTTAAACTCCTATCCAGGGATGACTTGGTTCTGGTTCTGGTTCAGTAGGCACCAATGCTTAACATGCCCAGTGACCCGTACGGAAGGATTTTGGTTCTTATTTCATGCCGATATATCTAAACTTGCCTAATTAGCAGTAAAGGCTCAGTTTATGGAGCAGGATGAGGGCCGGCTCACTGTGTTGTGTCCCTGGAGCTGCTGTCCATCTCCCAGTGGGAATGCTGCCGGTCCCACAGGTGAGTAACTGCCTAACATACTGCTGCATTGTTTTAGTTTAAGGTCACTAAGTCACAGGATCCAGGCAGGGGCACAAAGTGTTGAAGTGCTGGAAAGAATGCAGGAAGGCAGAGACTTAATTGTTGTATTTTCCATCAGATCAGAACATTTTGACTCCAAAATGATTCAAACCAACCCACATTCGGTCCAGACAGCAAACATCTGATCAGTGTTGCTTTGTATTCCTCCTGTTTTTGAGCGATGAACCTCATTGATGCAGAAAGTGAATCATTCATTGATATTGTTCGCATGCGCGCCCTCTAGCGGCCTTTAGGCGTCACGGCAGCCTGGAGCCTCGTTAGCATCGTAACACTGCAGGTTGTTGTTTCTCACATAAAGACCACCGAGTATCAACAAAAGAAACGCTCGATTTTCTTTCCTAATTGTCCTTAATAATTATTTTTCTCTTATTTATCTCCTTATTATTAATTCAACGAGTTCAAAACAAACAAGCATCAAATTTACATTTCACTCTTTCCCTCATCAATAATTCCGCATTAAACAAACATTAATATGGGGAAATGGGAAGAAGACGGTAGTGGAGCTACAGCAGTAGTACTTAAATATTACTGCTAATATTTAAATATAGCAATATTATGGAACGCATGTCTTTGTTAAATGTGTATCCATTACGAGTGTTGTGTACTTTATTCTATCTAACCACTCACTCTCACTCACAGTATTTAAAAAATAGACTTTGATTTAGTTGAACCTCAGTGGCTAAGATTGATTTTTGTAAGAGCCTGAATTAAATTTCTAAAAAAAGATGCAGGACAAAGCCACCTTTTTAAATCTCGAGTGTTTCTGCTGACGACACAAAGCTTCACTCTGTTTGTGAAGCATTTACATGTCAACCAACAAAAGCAGGGAGGTAGTTTTGTTTAGATGAGACTAAAATTAACCAGAATGTGCTTCACAAGTAATTTGTTTGTCAAATCTGAATATGGGCAGATGATTTCCTTATAGTCCACAAAGCAAACATGAGGTTAAAGGAAAGCCTTAGAGTTTAATACAGTAGGACTCAAAGTGGCTGAAGCTTTCCTGTGTCTCTCCATTGTGCTGGGGTTTTAAGTGGATTAATTTTCACAGATTTTCATTAAAGAGACAACAATGAATGTTCCAGAGAAAACACAGAAATGCAGGAGAAAGCCCAGCTAAACTATCAAACCTCCGTTAAGCTTGTAGTAAAACGGTACAGCAAGAAATGTATATACTTAATAATTTTGTGATCTTTAACATGTCAGATATTCAAATGAGTTCATGTTGTGAAATACATTTAATTTGGTCAAAACGATGTATGACATAGAATACATTAATATCAATTCTCCCAGAAATGAATGCGGAGTTCTTTAAACCAAAACAGATGAAGAAAAATATGAAAGTATGGAAAATGGAAAAACGTTGGATACAATATTTTCCGGTCATATCAGTCAGTCGGTATAATGAGATGAATTACCGGGCTCTTCTGAAATCATTACTACCATTATTACGGTTGTTTCCTTCATGGCCACTAGAGGGAGACATTTGCCTAAGAATGAGCGTTAGAGAGCGATTCTGACTCGGAGCTTAATATGTCAATCTGACTGAAAACCTCCAGGGACGATATTAAATCACACACTGATGCTGACCTCTGTCATTAGATGAAGTTGCCTCCACGTTACAGCGTCTGACAGCCAAGCAAACACTACGGCCACGCGTCGGAAAACAAGCAAAAACAGGCAGACGAGTGTATTCAGGCCGGCTGTCCCCTGTTTGTTTGTTAGCGCTCTGTGACTGCACGTTGGCTTTGACCGCAGACTCACCTGCAGCTCATTTCCCTGCCTTTGTCAAGCTTCCTCTGCCTATTTGAATACATCTGAATGCACCACCAACCACTAAAGACCCACACACTAACAGTGACACACACACACACACACACACACACACACACACATCTCCCGACAAGGACGGCACTAAGAAGACATCTCGCCTGGTCTCCAGTGTGAAAGAGGACATTCAGTGCCTGGTGTTCCCAAACTTCACATCTGTCTAACGAGAGGGCATCCTGTTGAATAAACTGTCACCTTGAAGTACACACACACACACACACACACACACACACACACACACACACACACACACACACACACACACACACACACACACACACACACACACACACACACACACACACACACACACACACACACACAGACACACACACAGACACACACACACACACACACACAGGGAGACAAAGTGGCGTTTGGCACGCGGCCTGGTCCTGCTCGGTGTGGTGTGATGATGTTGATGAGAGGCCGCTCCACATCGCAGCGGGCCGAGGGCACCGCTGTTTCCAGTTTACCAGTTAGGAAGTTCATGATTAGGTGACCAGCTGCCCCTCCCCCTCCCTCCTCTTTGCCCCTCCCCCTCCTCTTTACCCCTCATCATCTTTCACCTCCCTCCCCCGCCTTCTCATTCAATTCTTCAATCATCTGTACCCTCCAAACTCTACATCCTTGCGCCCCCACTTCACCCCTCTGTCCTCTCCGCCTGCACACACACACACTCACACACACACACACACACACTCCTCTCCTCCCCCCCTCCCCTCTCTTATTTGTATCCCACAGTCAGGCCTCTTTGTCCAGCAGCAGCCACTGCTTTGTGCTGTGAGGGGAAGTGGAGTAAATGGACAAGCAAATGAGCTCAGCCAAAGGTGGCGTCTGGACCAGAGGTGGGAAGCGTCTGAACACATTTACTTTGGTATTGTGCAAATTTGAGGTACTGATGTTTTACTTCAGTCACTGCAATGACAAACTGACAATTTGCACCCATCTCTGTCTCTCTTTCTGTCTCTCTCTCTCTGGTTCTCTCTCTGTCTGCCCGTCTCTCTCCCTCTCTGTCTGCCTGTCTCTCTCTCCAGGTTATACCAGTTGTTGCTGGAGCAGAGGATCTGTCTGTCTCACATTTTAAAGGGACATTCCACCCCCAAAAGCAAGTTACCACAAAAAGTTTATCATGTGAAATATTTTCTTTTAACTTGAACTTCTTGTTGCTGACGGTTTCCAACCTTTGACCTCCAGTCACACTGCTTACTGGATATATAGGGGAGGATTAACTGTGATGTCATGTTTGTCTCATGAATGAAGTGTTTGTACCTTCCAACTCTGTGATCTTAAGTTGACATGTTGATTGACAGGTCATTCACATCACGCCATTCCACTTTCAGTCTCTAAGCACTTAGTGAACCTCCACCTGAGTCATCTGTGCTACTTTTAGCTCCACTCTGGAATGTACCTGTTTGTTTAATGACTGTTAACTTGTTTTGACTCATTATCTGCCCTTCCTCCTCCCCCTCCCCCTCCTCCTCCTCCCAGCAGATGTGTGATGGTTGACGCTGTAAGCAGCTGTCTTTGTCTTGATTTATTCCTCCTCATGTTGTGCCCTTATCAGTGTCCCACACATCTACACAACATCAGCACATACAAGATAAAGGTCATGTAGGAGCACAGCTGACACACATGTGAAAGAGTTCATTCAGGGCAAAGAGAAGAATAGAAACAACAAACTCTCTGTCTGTATTAGGAAGACATAGAAAAATGTAAATAATGGAAAGCAAATAGAACCAAAAACATTTTGTTTAAGCCATAAAACCCGAGAACCCAAGAACATCCGACTTAAACTTTGGCTCAAGCAAAAAAGAAAGAGAGATGTTTGTTATACTTGGTTGAACACAAAGCTACTCAGGTGCATTAATGAGGGAATCTATTAAAGCTTTGAGAAGAAATGTTTAGTTTTATTGATTCATGTGTAAAATAAAGGCCCGTCTCCTTCTTCTTCTCTGTTATCTCTGCTCTCCTCTGATGTCCTCGGCCTCCAGTCGCACACTTCTCCTTCCTCTTCATCCTGCCTCCTTCCCCTCGGCTGGAGCCTCCCCCACGTCTGGCCTTTCCTCCGGCCCCAGTCCCAGACTCAGCCCCGTTCCCAGTCCCCAGTCCCGGTCCCAGCCTTCAACCCCTAACCCCCGGCCTCGCCTCCAGACCGGGTCCCGCAGCCTCTGGCCCCCCGAGCTCTTACCTTCTCCCCGACCCAGCTGCTGGCGCCTTCCCAGCCATCCAGCCCAGCATGAGAAGCCTAGCAGCTGTTAATCAATGGACAGCCTGGGCCAGCGCCTGCCTGCCCCCTCCCCTGACCTCCCACCCTTACACACACACACACGCACACAGATGCACGCACACATTCCCCAGGGAGGCAACAGATGGGGGTCAGCCAGAGGAAAGCGGTGGGGTGGGCTTCAATGGAACGACATTAGGTGTGTGTGTGTGTGTGTCTGTATCTGTGTGTGTCTGTGCTCACAAGTGTTTATCTCACAATTACATACGTGTATCAGTAGTACAGGTAAAGAATGATAAGTGTCTGTTGTTCTTTACGTGTGTGTGTGTGTGTGTGTGTGTGTGTGTGTGTGTGTGTGTGTGTGTGTGTGTGTGTGTGTGTGTGTGTGTGTGTGTGTGTGTGTGTGTGTGTCTCTCTTTGAGGGGCAGTGGTCGGGCATTTGCTGGCCGTGTGTTTCCAGCGAGGACAGGTGTTGGCGTCAGCAGTGTCCAGACTCGTTTCAGCAGCTGCCGCCCCCCCTCATCTCCCCCCCAGTTGTCTCCTCTCACCCCCCCCCCCCTCACCCCCCCTCCCTGACAGATGTAGCCACACCGCCACCACCACTTTGACTTTTTATGGGCCCCGGCCTGTTTTGACTTTAAATATTTGCCCAGGAGGTGCCGGCTCTGTTTGGATGAGGGGGGGTTTGAGGAAGAGCTGGACAGGCGTGCAACCTCACACTTGTACGTACGTGCACACCCACGTCTACACACACCCAGCCACACCTTTACTAACATGTACTTTTAGTCAGATATTCACATTTTAGGTACTTTTAGTGACATTAACTGAGCATTTCCCTCCTGTGTTCTATGTTCACTGTTGCTTCAGAGTGTTTTACTAAACTGTTTGACCCCCAAACGTGTATATTTTTTACATTAAGGAGCTGAGAGAATGATTTTGAGATAGACATGCAGGAAAAACAGTCCCCAAAGAAAATTTTATACGGCTATACCATGATGACAGCATAACACAGTTCTATTTGGGAAATCCACAAGATGCCTTAGGTTTGGAGTAATAGCAGGCTTCCATTGGTTCCATTCAAAGGCCTCTGGACCTGATGAGTCAATGCCAAGTATCTCCAGGATGATTACTTACTTCATGACCAAGTTAAGATGAAAAGGCCCTGAGAATCCTGAAACTTTGTGTGGTTATGTGAGAGACTTTCCCTCCTCAGCAGCTCCACTCTTACTTGTTAATAATTCAGCCATCATATTGTGTCAGTTTTTCTTTTTAACTCTCAAATGTTGCATATCTCTAATTTCAGGTTCTTTCTCATTCAGCTTAAAGGGGCGATGGAGCTCTCAGACTAAGACCTGGCTTTATGGATCACATCACACAGAATTCCCTGTACAGACAAGTCTTCAAGAACAACAGCAGCAGTAGCAAATAGACAAGCATGTGTGAAGATGCAACAACGCACTCACTAATCTCAAGGTGACACACACACACACACACACACACACGCACACGCACGCTGAAGTGCCGTGTTTCTCCCAAAATCTCAGCTGAGCGACTGAAGCTTCTGTCTCTGATCCATCAGAGCAATGCAAAGAGAGACAGAGAAGTTAGAGAGGAATGTGGATATGGAAGAACGATATACAGTTGGGCTTTGGAGTTGAAAGATAATTAGAACAGCAGTGAAGGATTCTGCTGCTGATCCCAGAAAAAACACCTCCGCCAGCTGGGTTCAAAGTCCAGGAGGGAGAAAAGAGAAGGAAGAGGGAGCGGAGAGAGAGACACGTTAAATAAGAGGGAGAGAGAGAGAGAGAGAGAGAGAGAGACAGGGGGCCACAGGAAGAGAGAGATTTGGGGATGGAGCAGAAGAGTGGTGGAGCACACCTTGTTGTGCCATCTGGGCCGCCCCCCCTCACACACACATACCTTCTCTTCCTCCTCCTCCTCTTCCTCCTCCTCTTCCTAGCCCATTAGGGTAGGAGGATTAAGGTGGTGGCAATTACAAGACGCAGCCGACAGGAGCGTACCTAGCAATAGATTTAACAGTCCCAGGGAAGGGCAGTGGGCGGGCGGGCGGGAGGGAGGGGGGAGAGAGAGAGGGAGGGGGGAGAGAGAGAGGGAGACAGTGAAAGTAAAGGGAGGAGTAACAAATGAGACGAGATGGGTGGGAGACAATTAGGAGAGAAAGACGACACGCACGTCACAATTGCTATGATAAGACAAATAAACTTTCCTCATCGGCGGCTTGTCGTGAAAAATGGTGGCGCGAGCGAGAGAGTGCCAAACAGATGCTGGTACAATTGCTGCCATGCCCCACCAACACCACAGCTACTCTCCCCTCTCCCCCCCAGTCAGCCAAGGGGAGGGGGGGGGGGGGCACAGCTATGGATGGAGCCCATATGGCCACAGCTGATGGGGGTGATTGTCGGTATTGTTCACTTTGTCAGCGATCCTGGAGATGCGGTAGAGAGCTAATGATAATGCAGAGTGCAGATGTGCTCCGGAGCAGCCCAGTCGTTAAGCAACAACAGCTTGTGTTTTGCGTACGTGTGTGCATGTGTGTGAGTGCCTGTGTGCGTGTGTGTGTGTGTGTGTGCACGTACATGTGTGGTCTTCCGCGTTTGTGTGTGTGTGTGTGTGCGCGCGTGTGAGAAAGAGAGTTACAACCACAGCTGCTTGCCACTCTGTCTGCCTTCTTGCACACACAATAACACACACACACGCACACCTTTCAGTTATTTTAGTGCTGCTCTCCTTCGTTTGTTCATCAAGTGACTTCTTGGTTTACAGCGGTTGTGAGTCTTAAGTGTTTGTTGCTCTCCTGTTTTATTGCACATTTCTTTAACCAGCCCAGATTACACATCTCCTTTACATGATCCAGCTGCTGGGAAGCTGCTTAAGAGGACAGCGGGTCAATGGAGTGATTAGTTTGGTTCCTCCTATCACAGATGTGTTGAGCTGCAGCACAGTGATGAACTACAGGACAGGACCAGGGAAGTCCTGATTCAAGCGTCTGACCTCACTGAATACTGACAAGTTGACCTCTGACCTCCCTCTGTAACGATGTTCTTGATGGGTCTATTCCATGGGTGTGTGTGTGTGTGTGTGTGTGTGTGTGTGTGTGTGTGTGTGGAGAGGGGCTGACAGAGCTGAGCAGGGTTAAAATCATGTAATAGTTTGAGTAGTTTGTCTTGCTGTGTTGCTGTAGTTTCAATAGATCTTAGAAAGTCATTGTAATTATCCAGTTTTAAAAAAAAGTTTATGTGATCTAGACTCCTGTTACAAAGAGACTCCTGTGGTGAGAAGGAAAGAAAGCTGGTCCAAATATGATATCATCATAGAAGTATCATAATATACTTTATCTCTTTTATTCATTTACATTTGCTCCTCTCCTCTCCTCTCCTCTCCTCTCCTCTCCTCTCCTTCTTCCCCACCATCATACAGATGGTCCCAAGCTGCCTTCAATAATCCAATGCACGGCCATGCCAGTACACCCCAGGCTACACCCCTGATGCTACACTACACTACACTACACACACACAGTCTGACACACACACACACACACACACACACACACACACACACACACACACACACACACACACAGTGCCAGTTCCCTAGGCAGGACCCCTGTCTCTCTTGCGCAGATTGGATCAGTTTGGTTCAGCATGGAGCAGTAACACTGGGCCTTAGGGCTCTACATGGGTCTGCAGGGTCCCAGATTGGCCTGAGGTAGCGGACTACAACGGAAAAAAGCTCAGGGGCTTGATCATGTTATCTTTTGATAATGAGTATTATTATTATTGCACAAGCTGGAGTCGCCACATGTTTTTGTTTGAGCCAATTCATCCATAGGCACACAAAAGGATCAGAGAGGTGAAAGAGGCAGATGAGCGCACACACACATCAAAGTTATAAAGAGGGGAGGAAGAGATAGAGAAGTGAGAGGAAAGAAGACACGACAGGGGTCAGGCAGGAGTGGAAAAAGGAAAGAGGAAAGTGAGTGAGGAAGAGAGAGGGAGGTAGAAAGGATGGAGGGATGGAAGCAGAGAGAGAGAGAGAGAGAGAGAGAGAGAGAGAGAGGAGGAGTGGAAAAGAGGGATGGGAACACAGAGGGAGGGATGGACAGAGTGTGGTGGATGGGGGAAGGATGGAAGAAAGGATGGAAGGAAGAATATGACAGATGGGTTGTGCCTGGCCGGAGCTGGGAGGGAGCGGAGAGGTTGGCATCACAGGGTGAGAGAACACACACACACACACACACACACACACACACACACACACACACACACACACACACACACACACACACACACACACACACACACACACACACACACACACACACACACACACACACACACACACACACACACACACACACACACACGCGCGCACGCTCACATGTGCGCCAGTTAACTCCTCTCCTGCACATTCTCTGCTGTCAGGAGCGTTGCAGTGTCTTTTCCTTGAGTCAAGAAAACGTCGACTGTATGATAAATAGACAAATAGATGGCGCAACGGTCGGGTTTTGACATACTGTTCGCATAAATTTACTTTCTGCTCCTGCAATCAATTTTCTCTTTGGCAGGCAAATGTTGAGTCTAATTTGTGTTTTCACATCAGTCTTGCTTCAATATTTGGAGAGAGGCTGCTTTTCCAAAAGAAGCCTTGACATGAGATCATCTGTGAAAGAATTGGCAGATGACCTGAAGTTCAAAAAACTTCAGAGTGTTGATAGAAGACGATCGCAAAGGAAAACTGCAAAGTGGCAACAAGTCATCTGAGCTCATATTTGTTTGACTCAATAAAATATACACAAAACTCAACATTGCAGGGATTTAGTGTTGAATACGTGAGAAATTTCAAAGGAGCTCATTCTGGCCGTGGGTGTCACACACACATTACATTCTGTTTCCTCCAGAAGACTCACAGTAATAAATCTGAGTCATTCACACTGAAGATTGTTCAGAACATCTTCATTTAGCAGGACAAACTCTGCAACACTGAAAATGAAACCCAAACTTTAAATAAATAAATATCCTGGCCATCCAGAGCAGAGCGACTTCCAGAGCGTCTGTGTTTAATGTGCGTTGTTAACTTGAGATGTCATTGGATCTCTCTGCTTCTGTTTGACTGCTCGCTCTTCACCAAATTGCACCTCGGGGACAATAAACATTTACTTTACCAGCACTGTTTAATGGTCTTCTGCTGCTCATTCCTTTACGATCATTAGCTATCATTTATATTTTACACCCATCAAAAAAAAAAATCTAAGGAACCCTGGTGTAAAAAAGGCCATAAAAGTTCCAAAAACGTTGCTTTAGTTAGCTTGAAGCTAAAGCTAAAGCTAGCCTGCTGGTAGCAAAGAAAAAACACAAAGGAGAATCATTAAAATTCCTAACAAATTTTAATTTGAACTAATCCTTGTTTTTTTCCCCCAAATGTCTTATTTTCCAAAAACCACTGCTTTAGTTAGTTTAAAGCTAAAACTCACAGATAATATCAACAACACAGGCAAAGTAGAATTGGTAAAATGCCTCCAAAATTACTAAACATTGTACATCATTTTAAATAACTTTTACATGTATTTTGTCTGCTGAGTATCACCAGCAAACTAGCTTTAGCTTCACTAGCTTGACCTCTGAGCTCACTGAAGCAACATTTAGGAAAAGCAAAAAGCTCTTTAAAAGCCTGGAAGCGACTAAGAGGTTAAGAAGCGATGAACTGTTTGGACCTTGGCATGTCTATATTTAGATTATTTTTATTTCCCTCAATTTCCCTCAGGATAATAAAGTTTTTATCTTATCTTATCGTATTTGACTTTACTATAACAAGCCATTTCAAACTTTTCTGACATGTTGATGCACCAGAGCATCGGCTTCTCTGTGGTAGTTTGATTGATTTGTTGTAAATGTGACTTTGAATTCAGGAACATGTCTTTTGTAACACTCGGAAATCTCCAATATTAAACTTGTACATGTTATTGCGATACAGCATGTAAACCACAAACAGTATCTTCCTCTAACAAGCCAACAGGGACACGAGCTATTACCCAGAATGCCGTGTGTCCCTTTCAGTACGCTTCTAACAATGTTTCAGCGGGAGGAGACATGACAGGGAGAATGAACTTGACTCTTCCACTCCACCACAGCTGGCTGACTGCTGTGTGGAGATGGCTTTGTCTGTGTCTGTGTGTGTTTGAAAGTATGTGTTCCTGCTCATACATGTGTACAACACAGCAGGCAGGTGCAGCAGATGTCCAACACACCCACACACACACACACACACACACACACACACACACACACACACACACACACACACACACACACACACACACACACACACACAGCGTACATCCTCACAGCACACAGCAGAAGCCGGGCAGGTTGTGTTGGTGACACTAAGCTCCTCCCTGTGTGACCCCGTCAGGTCACTGTGGTGATGATAAAGTGCTGAGTTGTGCACATGTGTCTCGTTGCCAGCAGTTTCTAACAACACCCCGAACACACCCTGGTAATGCCCCTTATCTGACACACACACACACAGCTGGGTGAGGATGGCACACACAGTTAAGTTTGAAGAGCGATGGAGAGAGAGAGAAGGAGAGAGAGAGAGAGAGAGAGAGGAGGTTTCATGTTGTTGCTTTGACCTCAGTCATTTTAGTGACACATGGTGTTCACTTACCAGGTCCATAGAAGTCCAAACAAATACAAACTGTGTGTACAAAGTGTTTTCTATGTTATGTTACCCTGGATAGATTGTGTTTTTCATGGATAACTCTCCTTGTGTAATCGTTCTTCCATAACCTGAAGAAGCTGAGTGAATGCAACAAAGCTGGGATTTGCATTGCAGGGCATTGGTAGGACAAAAAGTACTAAAAGGAAATTGATACAGTCATTATTGCGTAACACGTTGTTCTTTGAAACTTTTAAAACTTTAAGACCTACAGACCTGCAAAGTGACGACTTTTACAACAAGGAGCTCCACCCAAATCATAACATATCGTACATTAGCAGCAATCATCTCTGTCTGTCTGTCTGTCTGTCTGTCTGTCTGTCTGTCTGTCTGTCTCTCTCTCTCATATGATGTCAAGTGTGTGGTTGTTCTCCTTCTATACAGGGATCACACAAAGGGACATACACCGTTTAATCCCAACTCTGCCCAACCCTGAAGACAGACAGACTGGCTGAGGCTTTGTGTTGGGTGTGTGTGTGTGTGTGTGGGTGTGTGTTTGTGGGTGTGTGGGTGTGTGTGTGTGTGTGTGTGTCTGCACGGTAGATGACAGGTTATAACCCCGTGTTCTTCATGTCTCTGTGCATGGACACTGTGCGAATGAATGTGAATGATCTTCTGTGTGTGTGTGTGTGTGTGTGTGTGTGTGTGTGTGTGTGTGTGTGTGTGTGTGTGTGTGTGTGTGTGTGTGTGTGTGTGTGTGTGTGTCAGGCAGGGTATGCGCGGGTGAGGGGACACAGTGGGTTATGGGTAAGTGGTATCTGGGGCCCCAGACACAGATATTCAAGTTCGAGTTGCGTCGCCTTTTGTTTTCAGGACGGGGAGGAGGGTGTGTGTGTGGGTGGATGGGGTGGGGTGGGGGGGTTGATTGCTGATGGCTGGATGGCTCACTGGATGGCTTGCTGGGATTCCGTGCCCCCCATTTTTCCCAAAAATATCCCCCTGCCCTCTGTACGCCCCCTCCCCCTCCCTCCCCCCTCCATCCCCCTCCCTCCCCAGCCAGTGTAGTGCCACTGTATTGTCTGCTAGCAGGCGGGCCGCTTGTTGCTCGCCTTCTGTCTTGCTGCGCTGAGTGCTTGACAAAGAGACTCTTTTAAATAGGCAGACAATCCTCGATCTCTCACACACACACACACACACACACACTCACACTCCCTCTATCTCTGTCACTTCTTCCACGGCAGACCTGGCCTGGGAATATTTTTTTTCAGGGAGAATCAACAAGTCTCAGACATGAAAAGCCGACTGAAGGCCTTTCTCCCCTCTTAGTGCCTCGTACATGATAAGGTTCGAATGCTGTGTGTGTGTGTGTGCTTGTCTTGTAAAGGCTTTAAGCTTGAACACTGTTTGTTGTGGCCTTTGTTGACAGCGTGATGTTCCTTTGTGAACATTTAAATGGCTTCATTTCCTAACCACACATCATTTCATGTTGAGAAATCTGTATTTGTGCAACCTAAAATATCAACAAATAAAACACACTCACGTCCTGTGTGTGCTGAGCTGCTAACATAAACACATGCATGTGTGTTCATCTCAAACTTTTATACGGCCCTCATCTGATTTCTGGTCCCCGGATTTCTGGCTCTGTAAAGTGTTTAGTAGATGATTCGGCAAACATCAGGCCAGCCTGAACCACAACTTCCTCCTCCGCCCCGCCTGAGAAGCAGCAGATCTCTCCCTCTCTTCATCTTCATCTTCCCTGCCCCCCTCCCTCCCTTGGTACTGAAGCCCTCCGTGGCAGCTTGGCAGAGGCCTCTCCCTCACGCAAGCAGCAGAGTGCAGGGGCCCGGGCCCCAGATAGGAGCCCAAGCTGGTCTCAGCCTCCCAACATGTTGAGCTGGCCCGCCTTGGGCACAGCCAAATGGTTCTGCAGCTGCCCCTTTGTCCCCCTTCCTTAAGTAAACAAAGGACAGAAACAAATTAATGACCTACATCCACAGCAAACCTCCTTGCAGACACAGAGAGAGGGAAAGAGAGGGAGCGAGAGAGAGGGAGTAGTTGTCTACAAGCAGATGTTAACCTGCAACTGTAGATTGCAATTAATGATCTTCAAGCAGTGTAAAACCCCAAAATTTGGCTTTACATTACTCACATCCTGAATATCTGTGAGGAGAATTCAGTCATCTAACAAATGCTGGAGTGTACTGCTGCTTTTTAATTGGTAACTCATCAAAAGTAGCTCCTTTATTAATCCGTACACTCAAACAAACATTGAGACGGAAGCGCTGAAATCATGGAACTATTTTTGGACATCAAACTGAAATCTTAATAAACTTGAAAGTGTCTTAAACCAATATTAGCCATTCAGACAGAGGACAATGTCATAAAGATTAGGAGTGAGCTTATCGTGTGCGTGTGTGTGTGTGTGTGTGTGTGTGTGTGTGTGTGCGCGTGTGCTGGGGGCTTACTGGAGAGACCATCTGTGGCGGCGTCCTAATGAACACTGCTCCTTGGCCTCTGAGTGCAGGAGCTTTAATGCATCTGTAAGAGCAGGTTTACTGAGCAGCAAGACATTAGCTAAAGCTGATTTCTTTGCTGGAAAACTGGACTTGAGGAGCTTTGGAAGGAGGCTGTGTGTGCGTGTGCGTGTGTGCGTGTGTGTGTGTGTGTGCAGGGGGGGGTTGGTGCAACAAGCTGCTGCACATTTCCATCCGGCCTCTCTACACCTTCGCCTGTGCAGCAGGCAGATATGTCAGGAGTCGTGCAGGTCAGTGTCAACACGCCATCTACACACACACACACACACACACACACACACACACACACACACACACACACACACACAGCGAGTATGTGAGCTGCTACGCTGCACCTAAACACACTCACAGATTCAGACTTCCTCCCACATGACACGGCGCTGAGAAACGGGTCACAAAATCCTGCTGCATTCGCCTTTATGGAACTTTTAATTTGATCCTGTGTGTGTGTGTGTATGTGTGTGTGTGTGTGTGTTCAGCTGTCATGATGACTTTATAGGGAGATTTAATTTTAGTCAGTTTAGAAATTATTTGCAGAGAAGTGAAATTACAAATTGTGAACGTAGACACGATGCACAGCTTCATACACAACTGTGCTGAACACAAACACACACACAAAACACAAAACACAAACACAAAACACAACTTCCACCCACATGACAGGTCTCAAAAACCTCCCGCCTCTCAGGGAAATTTAATTGTGCGTGTGTGTGTGCGTGTGTGTATGCGTGTGTGTGTGTATGTGTGTGTGTGTGTGTGTGTGTATGTGTGTGTGTGTGTGTGTGTATTCTAAATCGTCCCTTAATACATTGATTGAACTGAGGCATCACAAGAAAAACAAAACACAACTTCACGCCGTGGCTGAATTTCAAGATTCTTATAATTTATTGCAGTTTGCACACAATTTAGAAATGTCAACAACAGCACACCAAAAAATTACAAAACTATAACACAATAAGAATTTACTCCCCTTGAGAAAGAAAAATAAACCCAACTATGATTGTCAAAGCTAAAAATGACTAAAATCTGGAGAAAAGAAAACACAACAGGGAAAAGAACTGAAAGAGGAAAACTCAAGGGTGAGCAAAGATCTCTGAATCCAAATCTGCTTGTTTCTCCCAGACAGTGATTGTCCTGTTTTCACATCAGACTGGCCCCTCCCCTTCCTTCCACGCCCCTCACCCGCTTCTATCTGCCCGTAAACTGTCTAGGACATTTCAACATTGTATTTTTTTTTTAATTTTTATTTTTTTTACACCTTGCACAAATCTCCCCTCCCCCCCTTTTTTGTTTTCAAGTAAGCACAGCGAAGATGGAGCCGTGTCGTCAGGCTGGTTAGTTCACAGCATCTTGAGCAGTTGACATCGCTCCCACAATTCCACACACTCGCGCCTCCAGCACACACACACACACACACACACACACACTCACACCTAGAAACAGCCCCGGACTACAGCAGTTTAAGGCGGTCAAGTACAACCAGAGGAACAGAACGGAGCAAATCAAATAAATAAAACAAGAAATAAAAACACCAGTAATGAGGAAAACAACAGCAGGATGGAGTGAGTCCATATGCGGAGACGCTGCCAGAGAAGAACGTTTAGAAAAATGAGATACGAGTCGACGCGGTGCAAACTGCCGCAATGTCACCCACACTGTTGAGCTGGCAAAGCCTGTGTGTGCCACCAGATGACAAGGCTGCACACACAACCCCCCACACACACACACACACACACACGTACCCCAGCCACCACATGCACATCAATGAGGACACACACACACACACACACACACCTCGGGGTTGATGCTGTAGGAGTGTCAGTAAAGGGAACGTGGAGTTTTTTCACTTTCAACATCAGAATCTCTACATCAAACATGGATTGTATTGACGCTTGGCCATAACTTTCGAAAATTAAAATCAGAAGAATTCAAAGGTCTAAAGTGAGAGGACCCTGGTGCGGCGCCGTCCCAATAACAACAGTCACATACAAAAACAGGAAACGGACTCTTCCGGGTCACGCCGTCAAACTATAAGACATCAGCTTCTGATCAATTCAATGAATTCACACGACATGATATTAAACAACAACGTCTCAATGCTATACAGTATCAAATACTTCCATAGCGCCGTCACATGGATTTGAATAAAGGCATCTTTTCAGCAAAATCTGATTTCATGTCATTTAGCTTAAAAAGGTGCATTCAGGCCAATTCTCTCCTTCCAAAGTAAGGATTAGGTTTTCAGTAGAACTCCCGACGCACAACACACACACACACACACACACACACACTCGTCTTACATTTCATACTGCTGTGTCCGACGCAGAGTTGGGCCCGGTCACCATAGCGGATCGACCCGACCCGGCCCGGCACCTCTCAACTCAACAAGACCCAACAATGTGGGGGAAAAAAAGACATCTGACCCTTGACCTTTCAGCAGGATTGATCCACGTCTGCCCGTCTCAAACCAGAGCCGACTCCAAACCGCACAACTGCACTCAGTCCGCCTGAAATAAGCGCAACCAGAGAGCAGAATTAATCAAGCGGCGGCCGGAACGCGTCTACGGGCGGGAGAGGACGGAGACAGAGATGGAAAATTTGGAACATGCATACAGCAGAGGACAAACTGAGCGCCTGAGGAGGAAGAAGTGCTGGGTGGACGAAGATCTTCAGTAGGTTAAATTGACTGGTAATAACCTAGCCACACACACACACACACACACACACACACACACACAGCAGAGAGATCAGTGCATATAGACACAGGCTTAAAATGCTTCATTTCGCTTCAACGTCCGACGGAAACACATTCAGTAACATTCTTCTACAGGAGCTCAGAGAGAAGAACTTCAGCTCTTCACTGTCAAACCTTCCCCCGACGCAAAAAACCCCACAACTTCAAAATAAGATAGAAGACAAAACAAAACAAAACAAAAAAAATCCAAATTTCATGCATTTTTTTATCCATAGCTGTGATAATAATATTGAGTTTTCTCCACAGAGCCACCTGCTCGTTGTATTCACACACAAAAGAATCAAACAAAACAAAAAGAGAAAAGAAGCCTGTTGTCAAAAAATTTGATCAATTACAAAGTGTACAGTAATACAGCAAAAATTCACATTTTATTTTTAAAATATACAGGTTTGGACATCATGCAACAACAGCAGGTCCCATTACAAAACGGTAAGAAAAAAAAAGAGAGAACAGGAATAATCATTAATTTAAAAAAAAAAAGAATAAATGATTAAAGTTTTAAAACTATAGCGTAACAATTTACAACAACCTTTAAATTAAATACCATTTTTTTTGACGAGATGTTTTCAAAAAGACGGCTAGCTAGTTTAAAAAAAAAAAAAAAAAAAAAAATCTATATGAACAATAATATTAATAGTGATATTATAGTAATTTGTCTTTTTCAGTTTTTAGAAAATACTTCAAATTGATTCGAAGTGAAAAAAGGAGGCTGTGCATTGCATGAGTGCCATCATCAGTCTGTCAGTCGGTCGGCTTTCCCCTTCACACACAAACACCAAAGAGCTTAACAAGAGAAGAAGAAGAGCGGGGAGCGACGCCTCGACACCTCCATGCCAGTGGGAAATCAAATGAACACACACACGCTCACACACACACACGCGCACACACGCACATGTCAGGTGAAACTTTTTACCCGAGTAGTGCAGTATCACACACACACACACACATACGCACGCACGCACGCAAGCACACACACACACGTCTTCAAAGGTATGTGTGTGATGTCTGGACTCACGGTGATCACAGTACCCGTTTAGTGTATTGTAATGCTTCTTCACTTCAGTGTGTTCAACCTGAACTCTTACGGCGGCGGCTTTGCTGTCTGCTGAGCTGGGACCCACGTGTCGGCCTGCACGGAGTGTGTGTGTGTGTCTGTGTGTGTGTGTATGTGTGTTTCTGAGGCCCAACACAACGTGGAAACGCTCACAAAAAAGGCAAGGCGTTCTCAGCGGGGCCCAGGATCTTAAGACGCAGTGAAGACCGCCGATCAGAGCTCGCAACAAAAATCAAGGTAAGAGAGATCAGAATCAAACAAAATGAGCCCACACCACGAAACAACTCAGTAGTAACATTTTCATGTGCTATTAAAGTGCAATTGAATGAGATTTGCGACAAACAAGAACATGACTCCTCTAAGCCCCCAGATCACACTGTACCACCTCCCTCTCTCTCTCTCTCTCTCTCTCTCTCTCTCTCTCTCCTCCTGCTCCTCTCTGCCCTCCATCTCTCTCTCTCTCTCTCTCTCTCTCCCTTCATCCATCCCTGTAGTCTGTGTCTACTTCCACAGTTCCTGTGAGCTATCCTCGATCGCCCAGTCCCTGACATTGGGCAGAGCCAGAGGTTCGCTCTTCACCGACAGCGAGTTGACCAGTTCACAGTGGAACTTGCGGATGTGTCGGTAGAGGTCCCCGGACTGCGTGAAGCGCCGCTCGCACCACTTGCAGGCGTGCGGCTTCTCACGAGTGTGCACCACTGCGTGGCGGCTGAGGTTGTGTGAGTATTGGAAGCTCTTGCCGCAGGTGGTGCAGGTGTACGGTTTCTCGCCGGAGTGCGTCCTCTCGTGCCGCTTCAGTGTGTACATGCAGGAGAAGGTCTTGCTGCAGATGGTGCAGGTGGGCACGTTGACGTCCCCGGCGGGCTTGGAGCGGATGCCCTCCTGCTCCCTGAAATGGGAGCTGAGGTGAAGCTGCAGGATGTGCGGGGAGGGGAAGACCTTGTTACACAGCGGGCACATGAAGATCTGGGTGTGAGGGGACGACAGCATGTTGGAGACGTACGGCAGCAGGGAGCTGTCTATGCTGGCCGCCTCGGCCTGGGCGCGCTCGTTCTCTCCGCCCATTATGTCCTCGTCATCCGCCGTGGCCGAGGCCTTCTCGTCGCGCTCCAGCTCGGAGGCCAGCGACGCCTCGCGCAGAGCCGACAGGTGAGCCTCCAGGCCCAGGCGGCGCTGGGCCGACAGAGGCCCTCCGACCCCGTGGTGGCTCAGGCCCCCGTTGGTGCTGGGCGCCGTAACCTTGGGGATGCCGCTGTGCTCCATCTCGTAGTCCCCGCCTCTCAGCTCCTCTTCCTCGTCCGAAGCCACGCCCCTCTCCACCTTCACCCTCACGGCCAAGGGGCTCTGTAGGCTATCTGGTGTAGCTGCGCCGCTGAAATATGACTGGTGGTGGTTACTGTGGTTGCTACTGGCAACTGGCTTGACAGACAGGTCCAGGACACAGTCGGCTGCATCTGTCGACACCCTCCTGCCCCTGTGCCCGCCACGAGAGTCCAGGGAGCGGTGTGACCTCTGCGACAGAGACCCGGTGGAGCTGCTGGGGCTGCCGGCCGGGGAAAGCAGCTTCCCTCCCTCCGCCGGTCCTTCGCCGCTCTGAGTCTCGGCCTCGCCGCGCCCCGGGCTGGCCGCGGCCACGGCCGGCGTCCCCGATCTATCTGCGGTGGGCAGCCTCAGCCACAGCGCTCCTCTTTCTGTCTTACCCCCGTCTTCCTCTTCGTCGCTGGGCAGCAGGTCGGCGGTAGCGGGCCGGCCCGTGGAGCCGTCTGAGAGACTGTCGGCCTTGTCGGAGCAACTGGAGCCTCCGTCCTCCTCCCTGCGCGTGCTGTCGGCCTCCGTGCTGGCCTTCTGTTTCAGCCGCTTCTTACACACCTTGACGATGTCGTACATGTGCAAGTAGCTGGCGGCGGCGAGCACGTCCTCCACGGGAAGGTCCTGGAACTTCAGCTTGCCTTCGTACATGAACTCCAGCAGCAGGGAGAAGGCCGGGGCCGTCACGATGTCGTTGTTGAGGTGCACCACGTCTCTCTTGTCCAGCTGGTCCTTGTAGAAGAGGTGGAAGTACATGCTGCAGGAGGCCAGCACGGCCCGGTGAGCACGGAACTGAGCATCGCCCACCAGCACCGTGGAGTCGCACAGGAAGCCCTGGTGCCGCTGCTCGCTCAGACACTGGAGTAAATGTCTGCTGTGGTCTGGGAACTCCATCCTGCCGTCCTCATAACCTGCAGGAGCACAGAGAGACGCAGCCCAGGTTAGAGACGCAGCTCGCTACTTTCACACACTCACACACTCATGTCAGCTTTTAAATTTGCAGCTATAACGGCTTCCTAACGTGCCGCTGTGCAGGTTTGATCAAGTGTTAGAGTTAGTGATGAAATGTTTGCTCTTATGAGGAGAAAGACACACGGAGAGAGAGAGAGAGAGAGAGAGAGAGAGAGAGGAAGAAAGAAACATCACGCTTTAAAGCTAAACGACTGAGGAAACACTTCTGTACCTCCGGGTCTGATTCTGTTAAAAGACACAGATTTTAAAGTCAATTTTGTTTAGGAAATTGTTACAAAATGAGGCCAGAAATATGGATTTTAAAAAGAGAGAGCGAACAGAGGCGAGAGTAAAAGATAGAAAAGCCGCAGAAACACAAGAAGGACGGGCGAGAGACGGGAAAACTGCAAGAAGGAGGAGAACATTTAAAAAAATGGTTACGTTTTGTTAAAAATCCCAGGCGAACACAAACGCAGCACACAGCAACACACACACACACACATATATATATCTATACTGTATATGTTTAACACAAGCTTGTAATTCCTTCAGACTGCTGCAGATCCACAGCCACCGGCTTCATCGCTCACACTCCATAATATTTAAAATAGTTGTAGTTATTTTTATGTTTCTGCAGGGTGTTCCATACGCAGGCCACCAGGAGGTCACGCTCACACACACGCATTTATTCTACATCAATTTCAAATCTAATTTCGATAAACAAAACGGGAAAAAAAGGAAAAAGGCAGCAAAACTAAAGATAATTAGGATTTAAATGTAATAAAGCCGTTTCCTTCTTATTAACCTTTTTTTTTACCAATACACAGAATTCATGGCGTGTAAACCACAAATACCTCTTCCTCCTCCTCCTCCTCCTCCTCCTCCTCCGTCTCTCTCTCTCTCTCTTCTCTCTACCTCTGTAACTCCTCTGCCTGCACTCCTGGATTGTCGTCGCTCCTACGCTGGTTATTTTTATTAACCCACTTTGGCCCTGGCCTGGCACAGCCCTTTTAGGTAACCGGCTTTCAGCTGCACACACACTGTCCTCACGTACACAACACACACACACACACACACACACACACACTTAGTACCAGCCTACCTACCAACCACCTCCACAGGCTAAGTCGAGCCGAGCAGAGGGACTGGCCAATTGAAAATAGCAGCGGTGGAGAGAGAGAAGCGGCTCGGACCTCCTTCAACCAGCCAGCATCGCCTCAGATAGATAGCAGAGACCAGATTAAAGGAGGAGAAGAAGACGCACAACTCTTATTAAGGCGCTTTAGAAAATATACTAAGAACGCCGCTTAGGTTTTACTGACATGATAATAGAAATAAACAACAGATCTGCTCTCTGCATCTGGAGAATAAGAGAGGAAGGAAAGAGAAAGATGACAAAGTCCCACCTGTTAACCAAGAGGATCTGTCCCGCTCTATACCGCTCTATACCGCTCTATACCCACTTAACCAAAGGAGTTAAATCCCCTCATTTGAATGAAACCACACCAAGAATGTCCGTGTGTGCGTGCGTGCGTGCGTGCGTGAGTGTTTTGTATGTGCGCCTGTGTTTAGTGTGTGTGTGTGTGTGTGCGCGCTCACCCACCGCCTCGCTCAGACTGTTTTTAATGAGGGGGCTTACGGGGACAAGGGTGTAACACCTCCCACCCCCCTCCTCTTCCTCACCCCCCCCGTCCAGCCAAACCCCTCTGTCACCTCCTCCCTCCACACACACACACACACACACTCACACACACTCCCAATCTGAATCTTGAGCAACAAAAAAAAGCCGGGCACATCGGCCTCCCAGTAGAATCTGCCCTCTTCCTCACCCCCACCTTCCACCACCTAGAAGAGAAGATTTACAATACAATCACTGTAAGTGCCCTGCTCGTCACAGCATCAATCCTAATCCTTAAAGATGGCTAAAAATAAAGACGGCAGCGGTGGCGGCGGGGACGGGCAAGCGGGCGGAGACCCGGGAGAGGCAGCAGCACGCCGTCACCCGGGGCCCGGGGCCGGGCCCGGCTCAGGCAGGAGGTCTGAGAGAGGAGCAGAGGGGCAGGGAGGGAGAGGGAGAGGCTGGGACGGCCGGGGAGGGAGGCTTACCCACATCTGATCCAGCTGACGGGGGCCATATGGCAGCTGCTAGCCAGATAAAGAGATTAAGACTAGGAGGGAGTGCGATTACAGCTGTCTAGCCAATTCAGGCAGCTCAAATCTGCAACTTCTAAATTAGTCTCCTCTACTCCAGCCGACAGCAGGAGGAAAAGGAGATAGAGGAGGAAATTGCCCGTGCTTTTAAGAAACGTTACAGATGAACACAACACAACACGATGAGGAAGAGGAGGAGGAGGAGGAAAATACTACACTCAGTTAATTTAGATAAAGTTCCTTATTTTAATGCTGCGACAGGAAATTAAATATTTTTGTATCTTAATATTAATCTATAAATCTGATAGAATTATATTTTTTCCTGTTATTATGATAAAATAACTTTTTAATTCAGACTTAAATGAATCTCTTCAGCTGATCATTCAATTAATAACACTTTGGCTCTGTTAAATCTACATTTGTTGAATTGATTTCCCGGGGAATTCGTCTTCCTGGTGATTTCTTCTTAACACACAAACGCAAAAAAAAAACAAAATGCTGAGTTTTAATGCAGCCCTGAAGACTACAAGCTAAAAAACCCAACACAGCATTCCCGGGCTGCAATTACCCCCCAGACAGACAGCAACAACTCCACTCCACTGCTGAGCAACCAGCAGCTCCACGCAACACACACACCGGCTCCACACACACCGGCTCCACACACACCGGCTCCACACACACACCGACTCCACACCCACAAAACAAAACAAAACAAAATACCTGCTTTAGCTACCACAGATTCTTGCTCTGTTCGCCCTCACACACACACACACAGAGACAGGGACCACAACACACACACACGCACAGAAACACACACTCAGAAACGATACCTGCAGCAGTATGCATCAACTTGATTAACTCCACTGTAGCAGAATAGCTGGGCTCAGGCTGGGAAGGGCTGTGTATCTCCCTCTCTCTCTCTCTCTCTCTCTTTCTTTCTCTTTCCTTTCCTTGCTCTCTCTCTCTCTCTGAATCAATGAGTGGGTAGAAGAGGAGAGGAGAGAAGAAGAGCGAGGCAGGCAAAAAAAACACACGCTGCTCAAACTGCGAGGGACAGATGCAAAGTGGAGGAGATGTTGGAGGGGGAACGAGATACCACCTCCCTCCTCCTCTTCCTCCTCCTCCTAACTGGCGCTGATCGGCAGCCACAAACACACACACACACACGCACAGAGGGAACACACACACATACGCACACACAGCACTAACTCTCCCAGGCTGCCGCTGAGGCTCACAATAAAGGACTGAGGAGGGGTGGAGGCGGTGGAGGGACGGAGGAGGAGGAGGAGGAGGAGGAGGAGGAGGTGGGGTGGATGGCAGCCTGTCAGCTGCTCTGACATCATCCTCAGATGGAGATGCTACCTCCAGCTGTGCTCTTTCTACAGCCATATGCTGCCTCCTCTACACTCCTGCCACCAGACTCCTCTTTCATTCTACCAACACCACGCAACTTTGTCTCTGTCTCTCCCTTTACCCCCCTTTTTCTCACTCTGGGAGGAAAAAAGGGGCGACTAAATGCAGCTGGATGCTGATGGGGTTTTCTGGGAATTAAAAAAAGGAAGCATTTGCAAACCAAAACGTAAAAACCCCAGCGACAAGAGAATTCAAAGTTGGCAAATATGTAGCGTGGAAACTTCATCTCACCTTGCTCTCCACCTTTCCCTTGTGTTTTAGGATTCTACCACCAGCCCAGGAGTGTGTGTCACCCCCACCCCCCCCCCTCTCTTTCTCTGTGTCTATGTCGCTCTCTCCTTCCAGTAACTATAAACAAAGACCAACACAGCACATTTGCAACTGACAGAAGCATGCAGCTGATATTGTTTTCCACTTCTTCACGGTTCAGCGGTGTTGCCTTGTCTCGCATTCATTCATTCGTCCATTCATTCACTCATCCACCCATCCATCGCCCCCGGACACGGACCCTGAAGGCAACTGACAGGAGCGAGGAAACAATGAGAACAAACCCTGCAGAACCTGATGAGCGTAGCTCCTGAACGCACCATAAACCGGAGAGAAACGTTTGATAGCAGCGTCATTTCGCTTTCGTTTCGTGTCAATCATTCATACATTCAAATTCATGTTTCAGACTCCGTGAAAAACAAAGAACAGCCCCCAAAACTTAAGCAATAATGTTTAAAATAATAAACACAAATATCACAACAAATTACCCCGACACAAAATGATCACCTGATGATGTAACAACACTATAAAACGGAAATTGTAACAATTAGTATTAGAGTAATAATCAGCTTATCATTGCTTGTTGTGTTCTCGGAGTACCGTGGTCGTTACGGCAGCCTTATATTGAGCAGCTGTCAGTAACATGTGTGTGTATACAACATTTACACGCCAAATAAGGGAGATTATTTTATAGATATTTAGATAGTTTCTGTCCAGTGAAGCGAGTTTGAATACAATTTAACTTGAAGCAGTTGACGCGCTCTTTCGTTAAAATAACTTCGGTAAAATACCTAAAACTTTAACTTCACGGACTCTTTATGACACGTTCACGTACATCGGAAAGACTAAATAATCCTATTTAAACTTTAAGTAACTTCACTCCAGCAATCCGTCTTTTGGCATCTTTCCTTACATCGCTAGTTCGGTAAATTCCGTCAAATTACATTTTACAACATTAATGCGCTGTTTTAATTTCTATTTATTTGTTATCCTTATTCAATAATGTGACACCGACATTTTTATCCCAACATATTGGCTGAGTTAGTTAAGAATATGATCTCAAACTTCATCTGAAGCCGTTAACAGTAACAGTTTAAAGCTTTATCCTGCAGGGAAATTAGCATTAAACTCCGCGTAAACCTCGCAGCTTACAGGTTGTAGGGTCACAACCAGAGCAAATAAAAACACTATTTAATCTCTTACAGCACGAATAACACACCGAGAGGCAAACACACACACACACATACACACGCGCTTCCTCACACACACACTCACACGCTCTCACACACACTGACCCACACAGCTAGCTGTAGCCCGATCGTAGCTAACAAAAGTGCCGAGGACAGGCTACAATATTGAGCGATTTCCAGTTGTCCGAAGGCCGCGGTGCTATGACAACAGCTGCCGAACCGGCACGGAGAGAGAGCTAACATGGCAACTGTATGTGTGTGGAGACAACAGAGTCATGCTAAGGCAGGTTTAGCTACTTTTTCCCCTCCTAACCCACCCCGAGCCTCCTTTCATCGGACTCCTGTAGGAGAGAGAGGTAGCACTTACAGACAAACACGCTCCGACGGCTGCTCGGCTCCCTCCGTCAAATCCTCCCGTTTCCTTCCGAGACTAAACTAGATTGACTTTAGACTAATTTCCATAACAAGCTGCCGCGGCGAGCAGGCGGAGGGACGGGGAGTCTAGCGCTTTGCGGCGGCCAGATGTTTCCGAGCTGTTGCTGCTCAACTCGGGCTGGGAAGGAGGCGAGTTGACTGGCACGGCGCGGAAGCCAATGGAGCCGGCGAGCTGGAAAGTGAAGGCAAATTGGAAGCGGCCCTCCAACACTGGAGAGGGAGGGATATGTCTTCTTCTTTTCGGCGTAGGTTGACACCAGGCAACAACAACAGCAGCACACACGGAGAAGGCAGGCGAGAAGAAGCTGGGCCAACCCAACTGGTTCTGCGAGTCACTGAGGCGGACTGGCGCAGCGGAGAGCGAGTGGAGCGACGCGGTGCGCCCTGGGTACTGTAGTCCGGGAGGCGCGGGGGGGGGGGAGGCGCGGGGGGGAGGCGGGGCCGGAGCCGGGAGCAGGTGCACCACCTTGACCTAAGAACACCCCGATGGTTTACGAGCGAGGGGGAGATGGGAACCGGATAGCAACATTCCTTCCATCTAAACAAAGAAAGGTCCAGTGAACAGGTGCAGCACCAGGTACAGCCACTGTGGCCGCTTAGTAACAAACCAGATTCATTAGTAACACTCGGATCATTACTGGAATTAAATATAGATGTAACCTGATTTTCACCAGTCAGTGTTAACACGGTGGTGTTGACTAGTTAGGTAGTAGTGCTGATAGTTAAATAGTTATCACGGTCCAAAGTTCACTGACAGGTCATCGGAAATGTTCATCCAACACCACAGGAGCCACTTTGCTTCTTCTTCTTGCTGGTGATGTTGACAGTAACATTTTATTTCCTACTGTTTTCCCAAAAACAAGTTGATACCGCATTTGAAGCCCACTTTGTTCCCTTTCATTGGAATAGAGTTTTCCTGATTTCTTGGCACTATAAATTCATTAAATAGGGTTTTATTATTTTGAGACATAAATATTGTAGTGCAGTAATGCACTTTTCATCCTTCAAATGAAACATATATCAGTGATAATGATTATTATTTTTGATATTATTTCAATAAAAACCGCAGGTAACTCTAGAAGAGTGTCTCCATTTTCTTCAGTACTGTTTCCAGTGTGTGATTGTCTGTCAGCTTGTGAATCAAAGCTCTGAGTGGAAAATGCACGCTCGCATTGACAAGTCAGGCAGTGGACATGCAGTAAACGTGGCTGCATTATAGTTTGCTTTTGGTTATTTTTGGTAAGAAAGGAAGGAATTTATGTTTTAGCTGATTTACTAAACATATTTTAAGATAAATTGGATGAACATTCACAGAATTTAAAGCTACCTTAAGTCTTAAAGTGTAGAATAATCTAAAATGTAGTAACGTAGGCACAGCAGTGTGAGGATACAAAGAGGGGAGTGTAGGCTGCCGATGACAACGGTGCTCTAAGTCTCAGGATCTCCCCGATAGGTTCAACAAGTTGTTTTGTGGATGCACTGACAGCTGAGTGCTTATTTAAATAGCTGCACTGATTTAATAATGGTGTTTTATTTAGCGCCGTAATGATGTTCAAGAAGACAGTTTGTCTGCCGCCTCATAAGATTATAGCCAATGGAAGTCAAGTTTATTTTGTATACACCAATATCACATCCAACGTCTCAAAGGACTTTACACTACAACACTACACTACAACAAACGCTTCTCGACCAGCCCAAAGCTCTCCAGGAAGAAGAGCAAAAATGCTTATCTATCCACCCGTGTTTGACGATTCAGACGGCTCTCCAGAACCACCAAAGCGAAACATGTTAATCTGGCTGTAGCATGTTTTAAATATAAACAAATCTCCACTGCAGCAGATAAAAGAGATGTTTAACTCTGCCCCTCCAGTATCTCTCTGATGTGGGTCACTGGGACACACTCCTTAAAAAACCTGTATCAAATGTCCGTCAGGGGAGCCTTGACATGAAAATGTTCAGGCAGCTACGCTTGCCTAAGTGAGTCGATGGGCCATTTGCATCTCCTAAAACTGCCCCAGTAAACTAATTGGCGTTACTAATAGATGGCAGGATAAACTGCAGCCCTGTATGGTAATGAATTCACACGATCCGGTGTCATAGCTGAAGGACTTGTTAGAATGCAAATGAAGGATGACCCTGTTGCGTGTCTATCAATTTGGGGATGCACGTTTACAAATGAATGACACACAATGAGCCCTTTGTTTGTGCAATAAGACACGACAAACTAAAACTGAATGTAACGTCTTTTAAAAATAATGTTTACTGCTTTCAGAGTGCAGAGAGACATGATGTGTACTCACTAGCTTTAAGCGTGTATAGGTTAGTCTAAAGCAGGAGAGAAAGATACACTTCAGATGTCATGATTGCATGAAATGTTTTTCGTCTGTGTACGCTGGCCTGTTTGTGTGCATTTGCATGTGTTTGTGAACGTCTCAAGAGAATCCTGTGTAATGTTCTAAACTTCTCTCACCACTCCTCTCTTCCCCGCTCTGATCCACATATTGTTTTGCATCAAACAAATGCCAGAATATAGTGTGTGTGTGTGTGTGTGTGTGTGTGTGTGTGTTTGTGTGTGCCGGCTTGATGGTTGAAATCATCTCACAACCCAGAGACAAAGCAGGGAAGGTAGAAAAAGATCATTGTAATGAGCTGTGGGTTAAATCTACATCATTTTTGTTTAGGCTTTGCTCTCTTAACTTCACACTGATAAGAATTATATACATATATGAATATATTATATATATCAATAAGCCTTTAGCCATGATGTTCTTCTTCTTTTAATACATTATATCTTATTTATAATATTTTCATTTAAAATCATCAGTAAAGTAACTTGTACAGACGTGTACATATAGAGTTTATTGCCAGAATTGTTATATTCCTGTGAACTGTGGCATCATTCAATGTATCAACTGTTCCATCGGTCATGATGTCATTAGGAACTATGACATATTGAATGATATCAGTATGGGGAACTGGCAAGTTTGGAGGTGATTGGAAGAATGGTCTCATTGTATTGACACACACACACACACACACACACACACACACACACACACACACACACACACACACACACACACGCTTCAAATACTAAAGAGAGATGAGATATATATGTTATTTATTTATTTTATTTGAATGCTCTGGCCCCTACAGCAGGTATAGGAAATGGCTGTGTGGATAAATGGATGGAAGTAGCGGAATTAATTTCACATTTTACAATCCAGCATTGTATTTAGCTGGATTTCTACATTTTGCCTCTGGAGGTCACTGCAGATCCCATGTTGTCATGCTTCTCTCTCTCCCTTTCGCTCTCTCTCTCTCTCTCCCTCTCCATCTCTCTCTCTCTCTCTCTCTCTCTCTCTCTCTCTCTCTCTCTCTCTCTCTCTCTCTCTCTCTCTCTCTCTCTAGTGTAAAATGACAGATTTGTTTCTCGCATTTTGTTTTGCATTTTGTACACTTCCATGACTTACAGGTTACACCGTTGTGCTGCTCAACTCTTTCTGTATCTTGTTTGTACAAATTGTCAACAGCTACAGACAAATGCTTACATCCACATCAATATGCCTTTCAGCAACTTACATAAAATATGTGGTCGACAAATGTAGGCGTCCTCTATTGATGTGGTTAAGTAGCTGTGAAAAACCCGCATCAGAAAAACCTTTAAAATGCAAACGTTCATTTGCCGTGGTAGCATTTCTGCTATATTGTTTAGCTCGGCATCAGAACCGCAGGGGGATGAAATAATGACATTAAAAGCAGCTCACAGGGACAACAGAGATTTCAACCTTAATAATCAGTGTCTTACTCTAATTCCCAATCATGTTTCTGGGGCAAATCCTAAACTGAGAGCAGAGAGTATGTTGATTGTATCAATCAGTGGATCGCTTGATACAAGACTGTGAAATGAGAAGAAGCAAATTCTACAATCTAGACTTTTTAGGGGAGTGAGTGTGAGCGCGCTGTTCCATCCATCCATCCATCCATCCATCCATCCATCCATCCATCCATCCATCAGCCTTCAAAACCCGAGTAAAGCAGCCCTCCACAGCAGTGCTTCCCTTGGCTTCCCTCATCATACCCATAATAGAGGCATGCAGGAGGAGAGAGACTCTGGGAGGCACTGGCTGGCTGGCTGACAGAGGAAAGGAAAGTGAAGCGGGCCAGACAGATGTTTGAATCTCTGCCCTAGGGGCGTTGAGATAAAAAAAATCCTCCAAGCCTGAGAGAGAGAGCGAGAGAGAGAGGGAGAGAGAGAGAGAGAGAGAGAGAGAGAGAGAGAGAGAGAGAGAGAGGGGGGGGCGAGAGAGAGAGCGAGAGATTTCTAGCAAAGTGGACAAGTGGCCTGTCATCCTCACTTTTACACAGATGAACAGCACAGTCAAAGCTCCAGAGATCCAAACATCTCAAAAGCCCAAGTGACAAAGCTGTCAGTAGAAGGAAGACAAAGATTGTCGCTCCACATTACATATACAGAGCATTCTGTGCACATCTGTCTGCGAGAAAACCAGGATTACAAAAGCAACTGAGTGTGTGTGTGTGTGACATGTGTAAAGTAACGTGGAGGAGTTTGGGTTCTTACAGAGAAGTGACGAGTGGAGGTTCTGATGGAAGAGCAGATCCATCATCCCAAACTCTGAGACTGGGCCCAGACAGAGCTTCCCAGACTCTTTGCCTCTTTTAGAATAGATTTTATGACTATTTTATCACTTTACTACATTTATGACCTGAAACTGGAAGTGCATGAAAGTTTCTCCACAGATATTTTGTTTTTCTATATTTCCTGCACAGTTGCCTGACCCAGAGAGACTGAAGGAGTTAATTCTGTCTGCTATGTGGCTCTTTCCTACACACACACTACTACACTTAAAACCAAACCAACTGGGACTCTCTGCAAAGAAGCCAAACTCTGTGTCAGAACCTCCTAGAAATATCCAAGCATTTAATTTTTTTAGCTGACTGTGGGAGGAAGTCCGTCCATATAATTTAATGATCTGATAATCTGGCCCAGTGTGGATGCTGATGTAGGCGGTCTGGAATGCAGCCATTTTGACTGAGTGTAAAATATTCATGAACTATCAATGGTAGCCCATCTGATTGGCTGGGGAACAGCTGTTGGGTCTCTGTGCCTCTAGAGGTGCAGCATCTGTCCATTTGAGGAAAGTGAATATGCGTTTGTGTGAACGCACTCTTGCATGTGTGTGTGTGTGTGTGTGTGCATGTGTGTTGCAGAGTGTGTCCGTGTTTGTGTGTGTGTGTGAGCGTGTCTCAAGGGGAGCATACATCAGGAGAAAGTACTGTGTATTTAACTTGCTTATCTCCAGATGGTGGAGGATCATCTCAGAAATGATCAAAAGCAAGTCTGGGTTGTATCAGGATCTGTGCTTGTCAGTCAAACCTCCCTCTCCTCTCAGACACCAGAGCGGCGCTGCACTCGGCTCTGCTCTCTGGGAGATGTGTGAAAGGAAATGCATTTTTTTGGACATCAGGAGAAATCTATATGATTATATATGTATCTGTTTGTATTCCAGCATCAGCATAGTCTGTGAACCCTGTGTGTGTGTGTGTGTGTGTGTGTGTTTGTGTGTGGGCTGTTCACACCAGTGTGTGTGAAACTCGCAGAGAGCTGTGCAGCTTTGGCTGTAGCTGTATGATGGACATCTGGAAGCTAAATTGGTTAATGGCGCCTCCAAGCCAGGAGCCAGCCAGCCATCCCCTCCCTGGGCTGTGTGTGTGTGTGTGTGTGTGTGTGGGAGGGCCAGGGTGGAGTGGAGTGGCGGTGGGGGGACACTACATCTGGCCAGCCCTCCTGCCGCTGACAGACACCCCTGCTGGACATGTAGCCATTCTTTATGTTTTGTTTCCCAGCCGTATTCCAACAAGAAGGAAGACGTTGGTCTGCTGATATCGTGTGATGATGAAATGTGGCACTTCTTTCTTAGTATTCTATGACTATGGTCTCACAGTGATAAGTTCAGGCTACATGAAGACCCCTCCTACCCCTGACCACAGCCCTACACATGGATACACTTTGAGTAGGCGTAGGATCTCCTCACCTTACCACATGATGCTCAAGTACGGGAATAACAAGATAAGACCAAGGCAAATTAAGATGTGTCACATTACACATTACAGCTATAATACACAACACTGGTAGTAATCTGAATAGCACCAAAGCTTCCATAGCATCACTAGAGAATGCTTATCAGTGTGTGTGAGGAGAGAAAGTCAGTCTGTGTGGGTGAGACTGGTGTGTGAGCTACACAACCTTTGCACATCATTTGTCTGTTCATGACTTCTTATCCTGCCGGTAAGAGGACAAACATCAGATATGGAAATGGTGAGAGTCGTTGCTGAATTTAGATGAGTTCAGGCACAACATGTGTATACAAACAACTTAAAGGTGTGAAGGGAAAGAGTGTGAAACACTAACACACAGACAAAGCTTTAAACAAATACACACCACAGCAGCAGCAGAGGAGACTCTCATCTCTGGGCCCAGTGTAGACACACAGCGGTGTAATCTCTGTGCTTCAGTGTAAAATCACTAAAATTGTGTTGAGATGACAAGTGCAACGGCCTGTCTGTCTGTCTGCCTGTCTAACCGTCTGTCTCTCTCTCCACTCCAGATGTCAGAGGAGCAAGCCAACAGCTGTGGCAGGAAATTAGCCCCCAGGCGATGAAAAGGCTAATATACTTCCACTCTGAGGAAAACAGCACACACACACACACACACACACACACACACACACACACACACTCAAAAGAATGTGCTTGATGTAAAGCGTGTAGAATATGATGCAAAGAGTTGACTTGCACTTTGACTGCCCTCTTCCTCTGACCTTGCGTTTGCCTGCATGTGACCCTCTCACACTCACTGCTGCTGTATTTGAATGTCATGTGCACACACTTACTTAATATAGTGCAGCCTATTTGCATCTGTGCTTGCTCACCTCTGTGACAGTATTTGTGTGTCTTTTTTATTTCCTGGATCCATCAATAGTGCAGAAAGTGTCTATGTGGACACTGGTGTGTGTGTGTGTATGGGTGACGGTGTGCCAGCCTGCCAGCCTGCCTGCCATAGCGCCAGCCCCAGAGCCAGCGGGAACATTTGCCTTGTGGCTCCAATTCCCAGGAATGCCTAACCTGCGCCAGCTGTTGAGAACATGTTACCTGTGCCAACAGTGTGCTGGCTCTGCCCACCACATCAGCTCAGCTGCTGCTCTGTCTCCATCTGGACGCATGATTGGATGTGTCTGAGTGTGCATTTGTGTTTGTGTGTGTGTGTGTGTGTGTGTGTGGCTAATCTCTTGCTTTCACACATCTGTATTTGTGCTTGTTTCCCTGTGTTGGAGTGCAGAGAGGACTCCAGCACCCACACACATCAGTATAGGTTTCAGGTATTGGATGCGTCCGTGCCTTTCACCACTGTTGTGTGTGTGTGTGTGTCTCCATCTGTGTGTGCTGGGCCTTCCTCGCCTGCATCTGGAGCTGTATTGAAGAGGCTTTCCAACAAGGCCACGGTGACCAGCCTGCCAAACAGCCCAGATGTTAGTGCTGTAAGCCTCAGGCTAAATGGAGGAAGCCACACTCTCATTATGCAGAGCTGGTAAATTGTAACTGCCCTGTTCTTTATTTTGGAGAGAGAGAGAGAGAGAGAGAGAGAGAGAGAGAGAGAGAGAGAGAGAGAGAGAATGTCACGTAAGGTAATGCCTTTGCATAATTTGTTATGCATTCAGTGGGCATGTGTGTGTGCAGGATCTTTGGAAGAACAAGAACAAGCAGGAACACATCTTGGTGATAATCTAGCTCGCTTTCTTTAGGGCATTTTTCAGTTTTTATTTATCTAAAATATTTTCAGTATACCCTTCAGAACATTTAACATAGGCACAGCACCACACACACTCGCTCCACACAAACACACAACAGGGTAATCTCCCCACTAAAGATGGTGTCATGTATGGAGCCTTTATTTGTGCATCAGATGGAGGAAAGATTGCTCACTGTACAAAATAAAAGCACAAATAAGACATCCTCCATATTAAACAGGAGAGTTTTCCGTTTCCCGGAAATGGAAATGTTCACCATCAAACAAGGACAGATAATTAGCTAGATGATCTGGTTGTGTAGGAGCAGATTTGTGTGTGTGTGTGAGTGTGTGTTTGTGCTATGGAAACCACAGAGGTGGCATCTGCCAGAGTGCTTTGCTGTGTTTGTGAGCTCCATGTGCGTGAACCTCCACAGGGCTTACAGAATGTCCATTTCCCCCATATGGTGAACTGTCACTGGGACGACACGAGCAGACCTCCCACGTGTGAGACCTCCAGCCGGCTTCCAGATTGACCAAGTAAACAACAACTGGACATGGGGTGATGTTGTATCTGTTTGTCTATTTTTGTAGGGGATTAAATCCCCGAAACATGTGATGGAAGACCAGATGACATCATTATCATTTACTTCTCCAGTGAATTGTGATGGTGAGTACAGCATGTTCATCTGAATCACATGTTCACCATAAAGCAGAGGGGCTTTAGAATTAAAGAGGTATTGATATTTTTTTTTTAACATTTATTTTGAAAAGAGGGAAATGACACTAGATGCTGCTTCTATTCTCTTCTCAACAGAAGCCTGTGTTGACACGTTTCCATTAAATACAGCACAAGATGCATTTGGGAAAAGTAAATTGCTGAGAATCAAACGTGCCCGCGTGACATTTCCTCCCCTGACAGATATCTTCCTCACATCTGTCTCCCTCTTTCCACAGACAGATGTTAGACAGCAGTTTATTCTGAGGAGGAGACGATTCCTCCTGCGTCTCCCCAAGGAGGTAGTAGCCTGGGGAAAAACACATTTACACATAAAGCGGTTGTGTGTCTGTGTGTACAAGGAAGAAACAAAGAAATGTGTTAGAGAAGAAGAAACAGAGACACAGACTAGAAATAGGAAGTGGCAGGATTGGAAACTGTGAGCCCTTGGGGACCATCAGAATCTTTGGAAGTAGGTGTGTGTGTGTGTGTGTGTGCATGAGTGTGTGTAGTGGTGGGTGTGGGTGCTGCTACTCTAGTTTACTCAATCTGTGTGTTTTTGATGTTGATCTCACCCAGTTGCTGGGAAGCCAAACACAGTCTGTGTGCCCAGATGCTGACAGATGTGCTGTGTACAATCTAACCTCTATAACTCACGTGTGCATATAGAGACACACACACACATTCATCAATGCATACACAGCAGAGACAGCTACACACTTCCTTCTTGGCTCCTGTTGGACATTCAAAACATTCCATGATATTCCCTACAACCAACGGCAGCCCCAGTGGTTAGATCCCTCTGCCCTGTTCCAGATGTTCTATAAATAACCTGAACACACAGATATTCCCTTGCCCAGATGTGTTTACTTCGTAGACTGGAATCTCAGAGAATCAGAGAAAAGACAAGACTAACAGCTGGGGCCCTCAAAACAGCCACAGCCTCATTAGTGTAGCGCTCCCTAGTGGCCCGGAGTGGTGCCTGCATTCATAATGCTCTACACAAGCTGTCTGGGTTTGGAGTGGAAGAACAAAGTGTCCAGTGATGATGATGAAGATGTTTGTGTCTGTGGTCATATGAGCAGAGATGAGTAATTTATTGTGACTCTTCCCGTCCAACAATGTGATGACTTATACAGCAGCTAGGTGACAACACAGTTCCAAATACTGCAGATGAAGAAAACAGGAAGCAATGTTGTTTAAAAAAGGAAGAAAGATCAGAGGAAGTGCTCGGGGACTAGACAGCTGCAAGGAATGGAAAGCAAAGCAAGATGCTGGCAAATGGTTGTTATATTTCCTCCAGCCATTGGAAAGAGCTTGTGTTTTCAATGTAAGAACATCTTATGATCTAGGTCTAAGACGTCAGTGCACTTTTGATCACATGTGTGCCAGAGTTCAGCCATATGTCAAGGTCAGATCTCAGCAATGGCAGCCCTCCTATGGAACAAACAGATCAAAGTTCTCCCTTCCCACTCTCTCTGTCATCAGTCTTCCCACTGCTTCATTGACTAGACCACTGAGCAGAATCTGTACTGATGGCACCCACTGGAACACCAGCATGCAGCTGGAAGAGCAGCAAGGGGGAAAGCAACTGTGTGTGTGTGTGTCTGCGTGTGTGTCTCTGAGAGGCACAGTGTGAGAGACAGAGACAGAGAATACATGTGCATGTTCATGTCACACAGTCCAGAGGCTGGAGATGTTTGTGTCAGTAAAGGTAGGATGGGGGTCTTCCTGCTCCAGCTGCCTCATGCAGGTAACATCTGTCTACAGACACAAGGAAAGACACACACACACACAATACACAAACCAACACACTATTCAATAAGGTACGCAAGGATTTATCCCAGGAAGATTAGAGGGAAAATAGCAGATAATACTACAAGCATCCACAATCTGCCTCAGATGTCTCCCCTCAGTCTGGCAGAATGTGTCCAGACACCACATAAACAAAGCTAAAGCTGGCCTGCAATCTGCAACCTCATTCTTACCGTCAGTGCCAACAGCTTATGACCATAGGAAGGGTCAGAACAAGCATCAGCCATTAAATCAAGAGCATCACTTTGGGGCTCAGCTTTCTCTTTATCACCATTGCGCAATACAATTCCCGCATTGCTGCAGCCGTTCCAGCCGGGCAGTGGTCAATCACATAATTGCTTTTACCCCCACTTGTAAATAATCCTGCCATCATATGTCATCAGATGTACTGGAAATTAAGGTTGCCGATTTAGCCATAGCAAACAGACATTCCCATCCATCCACTCTCTATACCCGCTCATCCTCTGCAGGGCTGCGGGGGGCTAGAGTCTATCTCCGTGCCCGTTGGGTGAGAGGCAGGGTACATCCTGCATACATACAGTATGTTGTGTATCACACTGTTCTCGCTTAGAGACTCAGAAACGTCACATTTACAACTACGGATGGTGCGACTTTATCTAAGGGCAACTTAGACTTAGACTTAGACTAGAGAGAGAAAGAGATGTGTTGGGGGGTTTAGCGTTGGGGGGGTTCAACCTATAGCACATGACAGAAGGTGTGTACAGGTGCATACATACGTTCACACTGCAAATGTGAACGTCAACATATGCACGGACGGGATGGCTCGTAAACAGTCTAGCAAAAACACACTAGGGCACATATGGACCAGAGAACAGACAAACACCTCCACACACGACAACACACATGCTCACCCCTAAAAGCGTTTGTTTGCATGCAATGTGAAGGTTGAACAGACTCTGGGCACTGATTAATGGGTTAAACATGAAAAAAGGCCTCGCTATGTTGCGTTTGGATTTTAACGAGTAAACAGATGGGTTGAATGGTTTTCAAAGAGATGTAAAGTTATCAGATGATGTAAACAGTTGAAAGATCCAAAGATGTTGAATGGTGATGAAATGTTTAGGCACATAAACGTTGTGTTACAGCCAGAGAGACGATGGCCTGAGCCGCTGAAGGCATGGTTAGGTATCATTTTAAGAGATTCAACATAACCGTGCTTCATTATCATATGTTTCATTGTGCAGGTGGAGCAGATTAATAAATACTTTTCTATACAGTAGCACTGAATCAAGGCAACATTAATCAACAATCTACAGTTGTGATAAAACTCACATGAATCCTGAAAGTGTAGCCACATGAAATTGAGTTTATAGGCTAGAGGCTGCCTGAAATATAAATAATTTTATCTTGTCATCTGGTACTCTACATTTCACACCTGAGTGCAAAATAGGTGACCCAGAACGGAGCAGAGCAGAGCAGAGCAGAGCAGAGCAGAGCCATGCCGGACCATACTGGCTCCCAAGCTGGGCCTGCTGTACAGCACACCTTCAACAACATGGCTGCAGCTGCTCTGTCCTCTCCTCTGTTGTGTGTGCATATATGCATGTGTGCCACTTTTTGTGTAGACGCATATCCTGCTCGTGGTCTGTCTGACCGCAGCTGTCCCTACCTCTATGAGTGTCTCCAGGGCAAGGCTGACCTCTCTCTCCTGGAGCCACATCAAAGAGACCAGGGATGGGCTGAAGGGGTACAGAGTGCCGAGCTGGCCGGCACGGCTGCTGCTTCCCTGGGCTTTGGGAGCTGGGAAGCTGGGACTGGAGTTATGTGAAATTAAGGTGTGGGGGGTTGAGGTGTGTGTGTGAGGTGGGACAGGAGGTGATGGGGGTTGAGAGCATGGAGGGTGTGGGGTATGTGGAGGGTACTGACAGGAGGCGGGGAAATAGGGATATTTATGTTATTATTATCACTGTGTCTGTGTGTGTGTGTGTGTGTGTGTGTGTGTGTGTGTGTGTGTGTGTGTGTGTGTGTGTTGCACATCATCTCACGCACAGAGAGCCAGGGTCCAGCTTGGTAAGTGTTATGAGGCACAGGGGCCCACTTGCATGGGGGTCCCGATGGAAAAGCCGAATGAATGGGCACACACACGTAGCAGATAAACAAAATAACAGGAACACATTACAATGGTGTGCAATTTAATACAATATTACTGTAATAAATGTCCTTACTTTTGGCAAGATTGTGGCAAATCTATCAAACTTTTAAGAGAAAATGTTATAATCCATGGGCAAATTACTATACTGCACTAAATTATAAGGCTTTCATCTTTTTTGGCTGATGTGACTCTTTATGTCTCTTTACGCACACACTCTCATGCACAAACACAAACACAAACACACACACAGAGAGAGAGAGAAGCACAACATGCCTGAGATTCACAGACATACACCATGTGGTGCACTTGTGTGTGACATCACGCACTGATAAGCAAAATACACCTAGAGGATCTCACCTTAACATGTTGTTCTACAGCGGCTCTGCCTGAGTGGACAAATTCACTCTGCCACTGCAAAGACTGTTTGACATAATAATGTCTCCAGGGTGCATTATGGATATATAAAGCCACTGTTTATTTTATTTTTTTACACTTTGAAGTGAGGACAATAAAAATGTATACATACTTTTGAAAGTACAGTATATTAGGTATTTTTTGTACATGATCTTCCATTTGTTTTGTCAAATATAAGACCTAAGAATACATCAAATGCATACAGTGTTCAAAGGACTGGACAATTAGTCTTCTGAGATAAAATTAAAGTATTCCATCCATACATCCATTTTTCAACCATCCCTTATCTCCGTCCACTTATCCTATGCAGGACCCTGTGGGGGTTGGAGTCGACCCCAGCATTCAGTGCCCTGGACAAGTCACCAGTCTATCACCAGGCTGACATACAGACTCAGACAACAATCAAACTTCAAATAAAAAGGCCCCAGACACTGATTTTCATCAAGTAAATACTGGGGGATTCATGTGTGCTGAGCAGGCAAGGCATTATTAAACTAAAAACAAAAATAAGTGATGAATCCGAGAGGTAATTGGAGAATCCATCTTCAATGAATCAGTCTCTCAATGCATTGAACTAACCAGATGAAGCTCTCGTTGATAAAAGCCTGCACACCGGAGTCTCGCGATATTTGGCTTATTAGCCGGCAGACAAACGGGATGATGGCACGGGCTGATGAGAGAGCCTTGTAGCGGAGAAGAAACACACACCACTGAAACCTTTCAACCATAAACCAGAGGACGAGCCGAGACGGTAGGTTTAATGTGTGTGTGACGGTTCGTTTTGTGAGTGCGTGTGTGGTTCCGTGAGAGAGAAAGAAGTTGTTTCGGCGGGTGACGTCACGAGGTTTCCTGAAAGTCAAAACAACCGTTCTCCGCGCTAATCACGGTACATTTCGCAGCTTCCGGCTCGCTCCTCACCGACTCTGTAAACCCGTTAGATGTGGCGTTAAACGTGTATCTCTGCCACCGTTCTGTGGGTGTCCAGACGAGGCTGGCCGATTCTGGACGGTTTAGCTTAGCTTCGGCGTTTCCCCTCGCAGTTCGCCCCTCATCTTATTCACCCAGAGCGGAGAAGAATGACACGGGGATCCCGCCGCACCTGCCGCTACAGGTAAACACCGGGGTTAGCTTCATGTTGGCCCAGCGAACAGTCGGAATGACGCTAATGCTAATGTAACGTAATGTAATGTTCTGTGGTGTGAAACCAAGATGGGCGGTCCCGTGTTTGATGCGACCCGTGGGGAATGATGCTCGGAGCTTCTGCCTGTTTCTTTCTTTCTATTTGTTATATTTTCCTTGCTTAACGTTAGTTTTTAATAACTCGTCAAAGTCTATTTTCTGTGTGTGTCAGTCGTGACAAATGTCCAACCCTGTTCTGCTATGCTGCATGCAACATGCGTCAGTCTGACAGCCAGGGAGCACCGTGACGTAAGATGATGCAGTGCTGGCAACTGTGTGTTTGGTCCTAGTCAGCAGCTAGAATGTGCTCTGACAAACCGCATTCACACGGCCTAGTTTAGGAAATGACTCACGGTTTGTTTTGATGATGCAGCTATCTGTAGTCATCCATGCTGAAAGAAGTGATGACGGTGAACAACAGGTCATCATCCTCATCGTTGTTGTTGTTGTTGTTGTTGTTGTTATCATCATCATCATTGTCAACAAACTTCATTTAGTCTTATAAGGCCATGGTAGTGGTTCTGTATTATACAATGACTAACACGATAAGGGAATCAATACAGATGCAATGTAACTGCAGCACACCACAATAGAGTTCCAGTAAATAAAAACAGCTTCAAAGAGTCTGGGCAGTTTTGCGTGGAAAGACGGTCAGACTCCATATAGACACCAGAAAGAGTTACTCAATCCAGAGATGAAAAAGCAGTCTCATTTAAAACTAGGCACTCAGAATGCGCATACCTCCACCAAGGCAGAATAGTCCTCCAATCATGACGTGATGAATTTGAACAGTTTCTTGATCCAGGTCAGGTGCACGTGTCCACAGTGTTTGGTTACAGCAGAGGTTCATCCATGAGGAGGGTTCGCTATCGTTTTGATTTGATCCATTCTGATTGGATCGGATCATTTCAGTGCTAAAAGAATTGAGGAAATATTTTGGGGGGGAAAACACCGGTGCAATTCAGAACTAGTCCTCAACACCCGGCCCTATTCATGAGATGAATGAGTCAGGTCCACTTAGATTTGGTTGCCAATTACAGCAAAATGCAAGGAATATCAAAAACCAAAGATTACCTTGGTCCGGCTGGTTTTGGATATTCTGCATGGGACATTTTGTCACAACTGACACAACATTGTTGGGGGAGATGCAACAGGAGAAGATAAAAAATGGTTGGGCACCAAAGGGCACCTTACTACATTTTCCCACCAATGGGTGTGGCCTATATGGGTGGCTTAGATGGAACCAAGGAATCCAGGGAAAGAGTTTTGATTCTTTCACTAACTGTTCAAAAGTTAGTGACCAGAGTTCAATTCCAGGTCCTTAGTTTGTTCCTTGTGCTTGGAGCACAGAAAGCCCAAGCCGTTCTCTCAGTTGCAGTGAGTAAAAAATGGAACGTAATGTTAGAGGACATTAACCGGCACAGTTGGTGCTCCATGTAAGAAGTGAAGTTGAAGCTTTAACTTTTATATAAATAAATAAATAAGATAAAAGATGTCCAGGTCTTTCTGCTGGAGACGAGCAGCTTTAGCATGCGGGACACAGTTGTGCAGTTGTGTTAAACAGTGGCTTACATCTTTCCATTCAGATGCAACACATAAGTGAAGTGAAGGAGTTAATGTACAGGTTTAAACCATATAGAGGTCAGTGCAGGAAATGATCTTTCCCTGACAGAGACTGACTGGTAAAGCCTGAGAGCCTCCATTGACCCCAATTATGGAGGAAAAGGAAATCCCATAGTTTTAAGTCGCTGCCATGTGATGAAGGGAGAAGAAGGATGAGCTGAGGTTTGCTGGGACATGGTGAACAGGATTCCCATCTTTATTGAAACAAAGCTCATTTAATACTGATCAGTGTGTAAGAATAGTATCGCTCAGTGTTGTGGTGATGATGAAGAGTAAATTCTTCAACCAGTCTCCATGTCTGTCCTGTTGACATCTCTCACTCTTCTTCCACTTTCCCTTTGCATTCTTTCCTTTGTTCTTCATCTCAGTCTTTCCCCTGTTCCTGCTTTCAGAATGAAATATCATGGAATTAATGTTGTCTGGCGGGTCCTTTCCCTGGCATAGTTGGTTCGCCATGGCAGTGGATGTCTCCATAGCAACAGCTGCCCTGCGACAAGGAAGGGGTTGCCACTGTCTGGACAGTCTGCAGCCCTCTTTCTTCTCTTCTCTTCTCTTCTCTTCTCTTCTCTTCTCTTCTCTTCTCTTCTCTTCTCTTCTCTTCTCTTCTCTTCTCTCCTCTCCTCACTAATAGATGTTGACAGAGTCTAGGGGCTGTGAGTTGTCCCTTATGTCCCTGATGTCACTCAGGGCTATGCTCATCTGGATTAAGGTTGATGTTGAGTGAAGGTTCATTGAATTACCATGCAGCATTCAATCCTAATCCAGCATTGTCTCGCTCTTTCAATAGTAATACTCCAGCAGTATGCATCTATCCATATGGATTGATCTGTATTATATTTATAGATCTCCCTCTTTTCCCATCAGAAAGGTAAACCTGATGAGCAGCTCTGTACCTTCCTGCTGAAGAGGACTTAGATATGTCTGACAGATGATTCAGTGGTTCCCTCATGTTGTCAGGGTCTTTCTGCATGTGTGTGTTCATATCTCAGCCTGGTAACTAAGCTGTGCCTGAGTAAAACACTAAGAACAGCTCTGCATCATCTACCAGGGTGTGTTTGTGGGCCAGAGTAAATGTGTGTGTGTGTCTGTTCCAGCCGCCGTTATGACGCTGCAGTCCCTCCAAGTGTCAGCAGCGGTGCAGACAGTCGCTGATCTGAATACTGATTTCCCAATATACGGCCACGACTGCTAGCTTAGCCGTCGTAGCACCGATCCATTCAAACTGAGCAGCGTAGCGTCGCTGGCCGTTGTGTAATACAGTGTAGTAGGGTGCATCTGAGGTGAACGCAGCAGCTATGCAGAGAGGGAGAGGGGAGGGGGAGACGGCAGCGCAGGGAGGGAGGGAGGGAGGGAGACGGCGGAGAGGTGCAGAGATTTGGGCAGAGAGAAAGCGAGGGAGGGATAGAGAGAGAGAGAGAGTGTGTGAGCATCCCTAACTGCTGCTGTTGCTATTTTTAGCCAAGCCCTACTCCACAGTCCTGAGATGCTCTCCCACCTCCCACATACAGGCAGACACATCAGACTACACCCACACACACATGCACACACATGTGGAGAGAATGATCTGACATGCAGAAATCCAGAGAGGACAAAGTGACACAGAGGTGTGTGTGTGTGTGTGTGTGTGTGTGTGTGTGTGTGTGTGTGTGTGTGTGTGTGTGTGTGTGTGTGTGTGTGTGTGTGTGTGTGTGTGTGTGTGTGTGTGTGTGTGTGTGTGTGTGTGTGTGTGTGTGTGTGTGTGTGTGTGTGTGTGTGTGTGTGTGTGTGTGTGTGTGTGTGCTGAGGGAACAAAGATGAGCTGGTAAAGAATGAATGATATGTCACGCTTAGAGATATACATTTAGCAATCAAGTCACAGTAAGTAGTTGTTTGTCTTGTCAGATTGTCTGAAAGGTGCTTTGGGGGGAGGAGGGGGAGGAGGGGGAGAGAGAGGAGGTGAAAAAATAAATCCATGCCTTCTTTTTTTTTTTCTCCTTTCACTTCCTTCCAGGCTGAGTCACTGCCGGTGAGGAGGAAGGTCTGGAAAGAGAACGAGAGAAGAGGAGGAGTAAGGGGAAAAGAAGAAGAAGAAGGGAGGGAGGGAGGCTGGGAGGGAGATAAGCCACAACAGGAAGCACAACGACACGCACGCACACATACACACTGTGCGTGTGCGTCTGAGAGAGAGAGAGAGACTGTGCAAGTGAACGAGAGGGAGAACGGGGGAAGGAAGGGAGGGAGAGTGACGCGGAGGCTGGGAGAGCCGACCCCCCCCCCCCCTCCTCCTCTCCCTCTCTTTCTGTCCTCTCCTCCACTCCTCCCCTCCTTCCTCTCTCTCTCCCTCTCTCTCTCTCTCTGTGGAGCAGGCGTGTAGCGGCATCAGACTCGGCGTGAAGGAACCATGAGCGATGTCACCATCGTTAGAGAGGGATGGCTTCAGAAACGGGGTAAGTACTCACCTCTCCTCCTCTGCTCTCCTCCTCCTTTGGCTCGCTCCGCTCTCTCCTCCTTCCCTGTCTCCTCACTAGACTAAGGGCCTGGTCGTGTCTCTCCACATGTGCCGGTGGGAGGTGAGTGTTTGCGAATGAGTGCGCGTGTGTGTGTGTGAGAGAGATCACATGGATGTCTGATTCTCCAGTCTGCGAGTGGCCGTGTGTGTGTGTGTCTCTTTAAGCTAGTCTGGCTGTTTTTTTTTGTGGAGCCTGTATGTGCTTCAGTCATGTTGTCTGAAAAGTGTGTGTAGGTATGTGCATGTTTGTGCATACACACGTGCATCTTTGTGTGTGCGTGCGTGTGCAGCAGCTAGCAGCATCAGTCAGACTCACGGTTGCTATGGTGGGACACAGTGTACTGAAGTCAGGCCGGGTTACTTTACACGCCTGTGAGAGGATGAAGCTGTGTGTTTAGCCTCTGAGCTGCTGCTGCTGCTGCATGGTGTGTGTAGAGGAGAACACTCTGAATGGTGAAAGTCATATGACACGAGGTCAAGGGGATGAAGGGGGGGGGGGGCACACACACTGCCAAAACATCCTGTTTACAGCTTTCAAGAATGGACAAAGCAAGAGTGATGAATGCAAATGTGTGTGTGTGTCATGTTGGTGGCCCCGTGTTCAGTGAAGTGGGTCTGCTGCTGCAACAGGTGAGCTCCTCTCTCCTCACAGCTGGAGCCCCGAGGAGAAGGAGGAACTAAGCAAGCAGAGAGGCTGTCACATCGGTACAGGCTGGGCTCTGTGGCCCTGACGCTCTGTGGCCTTGTCGCTCTGTGGCCCTGTCGCTCTGTCGCTCTGTGGCTCTGTGCTCAGGTGACTGCAGCAGCGCTCTGGAACCTTGGTTGCTCTTTACCTCGCAGGACATGGAGTGGAACATTTGCCCCTGAATCATAATGTCAAGTGGTTTTTGGCTGCTAAGGCTGATTAATCTAGACATAAATGTATGCATGTGTGTGTCTGTGTGTCTGTGTGCGTGTCTGTGCGTGTCTGTGCGTGTCTGTGTGTGTGGTTGTTTTTGACAGCCTCTCAGGCAGAACAAGGGGGATTTCCAGGCTTTTAAGCCAATGAGCATCATCCCACTGACTGTGTGATGGTGTCTAGGAATGTGTAACACAAACTATAACAGGAAGTCACATGGGTGCATGAGAGACAAGGGGATTGTGGGTAATGTAGGCCCACTGTGGCACAACAGGAGGAGATGCCGGACCTCTCCTCCTCTGCTGTACTACTTGAAGTAATACATACATCACACACACACACACACACATACATGCATACACACACACACACACACACACACACTGGTACATACTGCTGAACTGGAGGGATGGGTGACTTTGTTTATGCACGTGCCTTCATGGCAGTGTGATCCTCAGACAGCAGACTGTGCATATTAAGAAGAACACCTCGCCCCCAGTCACGACGCAGTGCTACCAGTGTGTGTGTCTGTCTGTGAGGGGGGGGGCAGAGGGAGAGAGAGTGTGTGTGTGTGGGGAGGGAGGGAGGGAGGGGGTGTTTGGGGGAGTGTTTGTTTGTGTCAGGAATGTGAATGTTTGTCTGCATCATATGCTAAATCTTTGTCTGTGTGTGTGTGTGTGTGTGTGTGTGTGTGTGTGTTTGGAGGATAACGGGGTCGGGGTGCTGACTCACTGTCCAGGTCGTGATACAGCAAAGACTGCAGTATAAGTCATCAGACAGCTTTGACTGAAAGAGACAGGGAGGTAGTGACATGCTGACATGCAGGAGGATAGTGATAGTATGCTGACCCCATGGCCACGCCCCCTGGCTCTGACCTCCTGACCTTACAGAGGAAACAACCTCGCATCTATTTGTGTTTTGAAAGCGTAGCACTACAACTTCACATGAGTGGAAGGAGAATAGAGACTGGAGAGATGGAAGGTGAGGCGAGTAAAGAAAGGAGAGGGAGAGAGAGAGAGAGAGAGAGAGAGAGAGAGAGAGTAACAGGCCTCTTTGTATGAAAGAAATCCTCTCTCATTCATAGTTTGAGGTATGGGGATACCTTTATGCTGAGGCTCTCTCATGGGGACGCTCGCCTCTCTGCATGTTTTATGAAGGAATGCTGTGTGTGTGAGGAGTTCTTTGACGAGCCGCGCACCATTACAATAACGGGCCAAACATGACAGATGTGTAGAGGAGAATCCTGTTTACACACACACACACACACACACTCTGGACTGAGTGATCAACTTGCACAAGCCAATATGCAGTGATCACTGGCACCCGTGTGTGTTTGTGTTGGGAGTACAGTGTGTGCATTGTCTTCACACCCTCTCCATTAGCTTTTTCATGAATGTCTAACAGCAGCACTTCCAGGAGAGAGTGTTTAGAGAGGAGATGTTTGACTGAATGGAAGGAAAGGAAGGAAGGAAGGAAGGAAGTTGGGTATTCCTCTCATTTTGGCTTCTAATGGAGCCAGTAATGTGAAAGCTGTCTCTTCTTTAAATGATCAACACCATCCCCATCACCGCCAAAATGGACCGGTCTCCTTCCTGTGTCCAACCTGCTCAACCAGTTTCATGAGAACTGGGCCAAGTAGTCCTGCTGACTAACAAACCAACGTGGTCACAGACCTGTTCCATTATCAGTGTGGGCGTAACCATGGCTGTGATGACCAGAGGGCTGTCTCTTTAAAGACAGGTGGAGGAAGACTTAAAGCTAACTACTGTTGGACAGCAGTTTATCTGTGGAAGATGAAGGCTTGAGTGATTTACAGGTAGATCAGGTGATCCAGGTGAGACAGTGAAACATGTGGGGCTGCTGTTTCCACACAGAATGAATGTCTTCCTACAATAACAAACTCAGAATAAGTGAACTCTGGCTGGTTTCCGTCCCAGGCAGGAGTTTACCTTCTGTCAGCCTGTGTGAGGATACAGAGGTCACAGTTAGCCACTGTAGCCGCGGATACTGTTACCTCCACCGGCATCAGCCCACACAGCAGTCAGCACAACAGATGGCCCAGGAGGGAGGAGAGGAGGAGAAGGACTGAAGGAGAGAGACGGGAAAATCACCATCATCTTTTCTCTGACACGTCCCAGCCCTCGAGTGTTCTCCTGTGAGGCTGCTAATCACAGCTAGATACCATCAGATCACAATCACTCACTCGCTTTAGGAATACACAAATATCAATGTAACTTTGTCTCACAGAGGTTAAAGCAAAGCGCTCACAGGTTGGTTGAAGACAGGTGGAGGATGTTCTGCACGTGCGGTGGTCCTGCATGTGTTTGATAGGTCGGCTGAGGTCATTCCACTCAGTCATCTTCTAAATGTGTGCTTGGCTTGCTTCTATGTATTCAGGCTGCATTAGTGATGGCAGCTTTGATTGAAGGTTGGGTCTAGATTGAAGGCTCAGAATGCAAACACATTCATAGGAGTAAGATCAAAGAAGGCATAGATTGAAGGCTTAGAAAGCGGAGGAATTACATGGCAGCTTGTTGCTAAGTAATGTTTTGTGAGGACGAACATCTTTCACTGCAGTCATAGTCTTTGGGCTCATTAGTATATTTGATTGATTATGGGTCTCATTCATTTAGGTGTTTGTTGCAAATAACTTGAACCACTCCTTCCTTAAAGTCAAACCTCTCTCGGTAGGTTGAGCAGGACTGAAGCCTCTGCTCCACGTTTCCCTCTCTTTCTCCTCCGGTGGCCATCATTACTTTCTATCTGACCTGATATCAGGTTACCATGCCATGTTCCACACAGTGACTGAATGGTTTCCCTGCATGTCTGTGCTGCTCCCCTCCTCATCCTTACAGCACACACACACACACACACACACACACACACACACTTCACATCCAGATCAGGCACAATCCCCATCACAATACGGCTCTGGCAGCTTCCACATCCATTCAGTGTGGAGTGTGTCAGGAAATGGCTCCATTAGATAGTCAATATCTGCCCCGTGTAAATCCATTGTTCCCGTGTCCTGACGTGACCCCTGATGCCTTCTGACACGGTCAAACGATGAACACTGTGCAGACCTTAGACATGGCCTCATTCCATTCAGCCGGGCCTCTGTCCACACCGCCGACTACAGCTTCATCTATTTGAGGACTGTAATGTTTTATACTGTAGGCAGTAACTAGGGCTCTGAGGGTTCGCTGGGTGCAGTGCAGTGAGGCAGCCATCTTGGCTCAGTGAGTTCAGTGGGTTCACTGTTGCTGGAGGCTGGCTGGCTGGCTGGATCAGGTGGCAGTGCCAGAGCTCTGATATCAATCACCAGCCGCTGCCGCTGCCGCTGTCTGCTGTGTCGCCGCTCTCCTCTCCTCTCCTCTCTTTTACATACCTCCTCCTCCTCCTCCTCTCCTCTTCTTGCGCTCCATCTGCAGCAGAGCCTGTCAACATAGTTCACTCCTCTTTTTGTCATTCATGCACTCTTTCTTCCTCCGTCTATCCCTGTATCACTTTCCGTCTCCCTGTCCTCCTCTCTCTCACATGTGTATACAGGGCAGTAGCAGACTGGCTGACAGTACAGGCTTTGTTATGAATGGCATCCTCTTGCACGTCCGGAGGAAGTGTATGCTCCAGTGTGGCTTTACAAACTGTCTCCATTGTCCTAAGAATGACTCACTCTACACTGCAGAGAATGGCAGCCAGCCAGACAGTCAGACAGACAGACCAACAGTACAAACAGACAGGACTCGTTTTTAGAGTTTACAGACAAACAACACAGGCAAGACAGGCGGAGAGATGGTATGTGACAGTTACAGCCGGCGGTAGGAGACGGGCAGATATCTTGCCAGCAGAGAAGAGAGTGGGAACAAGCAGGTACACGGCCCGAAGAGACAGATGTGTAACAAGAGGAGACGGGCAGCAGAGAGAGAGACAGTCACCTTTGTTTCCTGTATGAACGGGATGTTTTTGTTTTGTGAAGTTACCGAGTTGAAAATTGAGGTAATAACCTTGAAATGAAAATCAAGTGGAAATGAAAGCTGCACTCGGCGACACTTTCATGTAAAAATACACCTGTCTCATCTCCCCACATCACATATCCAGCCTGTAGCAGAAGAACATCCTGTCCCCTTACAGCGAGCTTTATCCCCTTTGTACAAATGAAATGATTTATTAAGTGTTATTTATATTTCTGACCAGGAAACCTGCTCCACATACAAGAGGGGGAGGGGGCGGGACGTATGGGCATAAGACAGAAGTGAACAGCGGTCATGTATTGATCCTATCAGAGAAACCTAGATTCTCCAGCCTCCTTTAACTTATTGGATACTGATAACTTTACTTCATTTTGCATCTAGAGTCCGTTGACATCATCAGTCATTTGCACATAAGTATATTGAAGACTCTTCTTTGATCCTGCCGTCAGTTAGAGTTGTGCACTTCAAAGGCTTAAACTAATTGTTGAGGTTGTAAAGCTCTCGTGACAGAAAAGTCACCAAACAGGAATGATCAGGGTTTAGGAGTCAGAGTTTGCTGTCCTCTGAAGGAAGATCAGGGACATAAACAGTATGATCCAAGCTAAATGGCCTGAAACCGTATAATTGCAAGCTCAGTAATTCAGAAGGCTGATGTGCTAGGATGGAGAGGAATCTGTGTAAAGGCCACATAGCTGCATGGGTGGATGGATGGATGAAAGAAAGGAGTACTGTAGAGAGAGGCAGAGTGAGGCAGAGGCTTGGATACATGAATGAATGAGTGTATCAGTGAATGGAGTGCTGATCACTGCAGAGTAGAAACTTGGATAGAACATGAGAGGAGGGAGGAAGGAAGGACAGAGAGGCTGTGCAATGAGATTAGAATCATCAAGCTGCTGACCTCAAACATCTGATCACAGTGGATGAATGCATGGGCGCAGTTCATCACAAATTCATGTCAATTGCTAATACCAGGTCCAATCCTGTGTTCTGTATGTGTGCAACTCCATTGAGTAACGTAAACATAAACACACTCGTTCCCATAACTAAGTGTTTGTGTTTGTCATTGCCATTCAGTCAAATCTTTTGCCAACCAAGAGAATTGAAGCACAGGACCTTCTTGCCGTCTGGGTCATTAGTTGATATCACTTCCCCTTAGCCACAAGCAACTATTGGAGGTTTCTGTTGTAACCCAGGGCAATCTGAGTCTGAGCTGGGGGCCGATTCTATGTTTAAATGTGCTAGACACACAGATTAGACTAAAGAGGAAGTGCAAGGTGTGACATCTTGAGGTATTGTTGACTGTTTCTAGTAGGCTTTGGGCTGATTAGAGGAGGCAGGTTAGAGTGGGGGTTGGCTCGACTGACGTAAAGCAACAGATTAGTGTCAGTGCTAACAGTGGAAGGGCCAGATTGACTAAACGTTACGCAAATTGCTGCACCGCCGCACGTTTCTGACACAAGGGGAGCCGACTGTTCAGGCACGGTTGGATCTTTACACATCTGGCATGTGGGAGAATTGAGTTTTTTTGAATTGAGTGATGTGAGGGCTTTGGTTTGCTGATTAGGATGAAAATGAAACTGTTGACAGGATGTCAGGTTTTCTCTGGTTGCCTACTGTTTCTCAGGTTACAGTCAATTTCAGATTGGGTTCAAATTCAAAACATTCTGATAGGTTTTGGGTTGCATTTGATTCGGACAACGGTCTTTGGTTGCAGGTTGGGGTTGGTTGGTTTAAACCTTCAGGCCCGATTCAAGCTTTGCTTCAGATTTTCTTTGGATGTGTGGTTGTAGACGACAAGAGCGTCCAAATAACTGTCTCCTTCTTCCCCTGATGAATAGTTTCACTTATTAAATCCTGTATTGGAACATAAAGATGTTTATGAGTGAAACTATGCTTATATACATCACTGCCGTCTTACATTATGAGCTATTGCCCTAGACAGCTGGCATGTGTGTTTTTCTTGGCAAACAAGAGGAATTTCATTTATTGTCCCCAGTATTGAGGCTGAGGAGAGGGTATCTATAGTACGTTCTTAATCTTAGTCCATGTTTGCTCAGGAATGTATCGGTCTTGTCCTGGTGTAGCGTGACGTGCTACGAGCTTTAATTACAACTTCAATGAATTGTGTCATCTTAGCCGTTCTTTATCAATGTGTGGTACTGGGAAAGGAAGGAGGGAAAGTTTCGCCCGCTCAAATTTTACAATTCCAGACTATTTGCTCGATTCAGATTTGGCAACAGAAGTAGGCCGTGTCAGTTGGAACGCTTAAGTCCAGAGATCTGCTGGAAGAGTGGAGCGTATGCAGAGTTGAGCTGTGCGGGCATGTAGCTCGGCTTCTGGTTGGCATGTTTAGATTATTAAAACATCCTGGGTCAGTCCACGCCTCTGAGGTTGCCAGGCTTGTGTGAGTGAGGTTTTCCAATGGATCCAGTCCCTCAGCACCTGCCCTTCATCCAGGCACTGACATGTGCGGTATGAATTGATAAACAAAGAAAACAACATTCAAATACACATTGGGACATTGTGTGAGCATATCCATGAATGGTATGATTACTTTAAAGTAAATCTGTTGCTTGATTGTCCCAAACAACAACAACAGAAAGCCTGCATTAGGTGGCAGAAATCAGGCATGGATTGATCAGAATATATGATTATAAAGCTTCTCCAGTTATGTTTCCTCAGCTGCTGGTCTCTGGTCCCAGATGTGCACACGCACACACGCACACGCGCACACACACACACACAGACACACACAGCTGCCTGTTCTGTGTCTGTGAATGAGCAGCATGAAGCAATGTGATCAATTTCCACTTTGAGACAGAAATCCCTCTGTGATCTTGTAAACATGCGGTGTCGCTGTGTTCTGCAGGATCAGCAGTGACACATCAGGACGTTTGGCCTTTGGCTTGGATTGTAAATATATCCAAGATATAAGTGAAGAAACCAACACTGCACTCAGGGTGCAGTGATGGTGTTGTTGCATTAGTGTGTGTGTGTGTGTGTTATTTTGCCATCAAACATCATCTTCAGGCAGTAAGAAAGTTTTTCCAGCTCGTGTGGGGCAGTGAGGCTGTGATTACTACAGCTCCCTACTGGAGCATGAGGAAGGAAAATGGTGGAAATCTGCATACACTCCTCTGCTTAGAGGAGTGTGAACCTCTGCCCTGTGTGTGTGTGTGTGTGTGTGTGTAACTCACCTCAGAGAGCTGCGTCATAATCAGGTAAGGCTGGGGTTGTGTAGTACGTCTCATTCCCCTCCTTCACCACACCAACACTCCTGACCGCCCAATCTGCCATAAAGGGAAGGATTTTGGGCACAGGGAGAGTTTGTTTCTCTGTTATTCAGTTGTTTCAGAGCAATAGCAACATATTGTGTTGATATATGATCCTATCTGAGGTTTTGACAGTAGTTAAACTTTTGGGGAGAAAAGTGAGGGCAAATTGGAACAAAAATTAACAAGTGTGTGTGTGTGTGTGTGTGCGCGTGTGTGTGCGTGTGTGTGCGCGATGAAACTTTCCGAAATTTAATCTGATAACCTGTGTTCATATTGTTGTTCATTCATATCATTGAACATCTGTCTTAGATTCTGTAATTATCAACTCATTTTTCCAGCTCTACTTTGCCTCTAAGTGTTGATGTTTCTCCTCTCTGTCTTTTATTTTGCCTGTGATTCTGAATGTTTATCCTTCCAGTTTTATTCCCACTCTGTTTTTCTTGTTTCCAGCCCTGGCTCATGTAGGCAGAGGACTGAACAGTGAAGGACAGTGAAGGATACAGTGTGTTTGTTTATCTGCGTCTACATCTGCTCCTGCATTTAAACATCAGTTACACGCTTGATGCTTTTTCTCTGCTTTAGCACAAAGGAGCTTTGTACTGATTGAATTCTAAAATGGAACACAAGTTCTAAGAAGCTACCTGTGTTACAGATGCTTATCAGAAGACGGCAAACTGCTACAAGTGATTTGATTCTGTGTTTCTTCTAAGGCCCGGTGCTTACCTTTGTCTAACCGTTAGAAAATTTAGTGTTTGAGGGACGACGCACCGACTCTGGGCTTCTGGAAGGAAGAAGGTAGACGTGGGGGTGAGGCTGACAGGTGGCAATCCAGAGTCAGTGTTGGCATTCACAGTTTAGTAGTGTTGATGACACATGAGTGTTATGTGGCAGTGGTTGTGCTGCATGGTGACGTCACAGAGAGGTTAGCACAGCCTGTGTATTTATATCTCCCCACCTGTAATCTCCCCCTGACAGGATTAACTCAGACACTAGCCTCAGCCTGCAGGGACACACAGACACACACGGGGAAAGAAGCAAGAATACATTCAATCACAAGGATTCACACAGAGTACAGTACAGTGAGCACATGCAGGGGCTGTGTAGATAAAGGTTAGCTGTGTTTATTGTTTAGGAGAGGAATGTTCTAGGAGTCTAAAAATGTGACACCATGTAACAATGTTATGTGTTTTCTTCCTATTCGGGTACATTTGATGCACGGGTTTCTGTTGTGCGTGTGTTTGAGCGCGTGTGTGTGTGTGTGTGAGCGTGTTTCACACACTTAGTTATCCCCATAACCAGAGAGGTAGACGGGACCAAACAGCCAAAGCATGTTCCATCCTCTCTCAGCCCCCTCCAGCTCTGTGTGCCAATCTCTAGTCATTAATTAACCGTCCATGATAAAATTCCCCCATTCCCAATCGGACATGAGTGTGTTACAGCGGGCAGCAGTGGTAATCGTGTCAGAGAGGCTTGGCTCGGTGTTCTGAGGGGCTAAACGTCCCCCATATGGTTCACTGGTTGGGCCCCTCTCCTCACTGCGCTCTCATTAAAGGAGTGTTTAATATACCAAGGTAAAGAGACACACACACACACACACACACACACACACACACACACACACACACACACACACACACACACACACACACACACACACACACACACACTCAGCTAAAGAAACAAATCAAGACATCTGACAGGGGACTGCACACAAAAGGACAGGAGGACAAGGAGGTGGTGTGTGTTTGAGAGTCTGACGCTGTACGATTGTTGACTTGCCATCTGTCATCCAGAAAAGGCCTCTATCTTTGTGCTGTGTGTGTGTGTGTGTGTGTGTGTGTACATGTATACAGAGGAAAGATGAGATGAAAGTGAAAGACGTGGTGTGTGTGTGTGTGTGTGTGAGGTACAGATGTCCCTCACCATAGCGGCTGGAACTTGAGGTTGAATAGCAGGCGGCTGTATGAGAGGAGGTGTTGGGGGAGGAAAGATGATGAACATCTGCCATATTCAGATATTGCTCCGTGGTTTGAGTGTTTCCGAACAATATCTAGAGTTTGAATAGACCTGGGGAGCGTCCTGCTCATTAAGTACGGAGCAGGGCCGGAGCTGGCTCATTCACAAGGTCTCACATACGTGCTTCTATATGTTTGATCAGTCATGTAGAGGTGTGGCAGGGCTCGTGATTGATGGTTGGTTCTTTCTTGCCAAATATGAGGAATTAGTAGAAAGCTTTGTTCAACCGCCGCTTTGCTGTTTGACTGACAGACACCCGACAGGAAGATATAAATGAATTGGATATTTTTGAAAGTATTGACATGTATTAAAGTCTTGACATCCCTCAGATGGGATACTATTTTGAAGAAATTTAAAAAAAGAAAGAATCTAGCTTGTTGTCTTGTATTCATTCTGTTTCCTCTGTTTAAAGGTGAAGTCAAAGAGAAGAACACTGAGGATTGTTTAGTGATTGCTAATGTCTCCTGTTTAAAGTCCCAGTCAGCGTCTCTGCCAAAATGTCTTTAGCTTTAGTGTCAGACACCAACAAGCCGAGGACAAAGTGTCAAAACTCAAGAAATCCCAACCTGACCTAACTCCAGGGATGGGAGAGAGGAGTAGGAGTCTGTGATGGACGGGGATACATTGAGATACAGGTTTGTCAAATCAAACTGTGACGGACCGGCAGTCGGTTCATTTCTTTAGTTTAAACCCTGCTGCAGTTTCTGTAGGGTCACACTGTTGAACCACGAGTCAGCAGGAGCTTGTAAACAGAACACACATGCACTCTCATGTTCTTACTGCGGTGAACCGTCACCCTGAGACGTTAAAGGTCTTCAGAGGTGGGAGGTGGATTGGCCAATCAAATCTGATTCCAGTCCCTGTGAGTTTTATGTTCAACATGATGGAGCATGATTGATTATGAGGGAATCATTTGAGGCTCCGTTCTGATATGCTTGGCTTTACTAGCAGGGTTAATTCCTGAACTGAGTCTTAGGATATCACCAGATTTCCCCGTTTCCTTTTCCTGATGAAGCCTCGACTTGGAACCACTGACAGGAGCCAGCGTCACGGTGTGGTTACCTGGTGTGGTTACCTGGTGTGGTTACCTGGTGTGGTTACCTGGTGTAGTTACCTGGTGTAGTTACCTGGTGTGGTTACCTAGTGTGGTTACCTGGTGTGGTTAGCTGGTGTGGTTAGCTGGTGTAGTTACCTGGTGTAGTTACCTGGTGTGGTTACCTGGTGTGGTTACCTGGTGCTACCTTAGCTTTGCTCCTACCTGCCCAGATGAACAAGACTAAAGGAGCTAAAGGATCCAGATATGGTGTCTGTGAATGCACCACCCATGATGGACAGATGGGCCAGAACTCAGGCAGGTGGAAACAGACAGACAGACAGGGCGGGTAGACAGGCAGGACAGAGGGGAGAGCAGAGAGCAGCAGTTAGTGAGGTGGAGAGCACTCACTGTCGGCCCTTTAGTGCACCACATGAATGGAAGCTTTAGAATGAAGCACGGCTGGGCTGATCCTGCTCTCTCTCTCTCTCTCTCTCTCTCTCTCTCTCTCTGCGTGTGTGTGTGTGGAGGGGGGGGGGGGTGTTTGGGGGGCTGTGCACTTGACAGTACTTGGGATATGGTACTTGATTGTTTACTCTTTCCTGCTGCGTTGGGTTAGTGTGTGTGTGTGTCTGTGTCTGTGTCTGTGTCTGTGTGTGTGTGTGTGTGTGTGTGTGTCTGTGTGTGTAAGTTTACAGCCAGAGAGGGGAGCGTACGCCACAGCACAATGCTTCACTGCTGCTCTGGATAAAGACGGGGGCTTCACAAAAGGCCAAGGGGGGTCTTATGGTTTTTACACACACACACACACACACACAAGTAATGCCAGCTGCCGCCCACAGCCTCAGCCCAGCCTCGCTGAATTAATAATACAGAGCCACTCTGGAATAATAGCGTCTTACACACACACACACACACACACACACACACACACACACACACACACACACACACACACACACACACACACACACACACACACACACACACACACACACACACTTACACACAAAGCTTTGCACCTGTTCACCACTGCTCAACTGGACAGGGTTGGGCTGGTTAAGGTCCCACCCAGTATGTTTTAAGGACTCGCACAGCCACATGCGCACACTCAAGCACCTACACACACACACACACACACACACACACACACACATGCATACACTCCTTGTTGTCTGTTCCAGGCAACAGTTGGACAGCTGTGTCTGTCTGCTGACCCTCCCCTTCTCCTGACGGACAGTTGTAGTCATCGACTGATTGGTCCAACTGTCAATTGATGGCGTCACATCCAATGAGGAATGGGAAGTGAATCAGGATTGGAAGACGAGTGTTAAACACACACATACACACACACACACACACACTCCGCTGTGCAATTATGAATGCACAAAATAAATGTAAGAATTATTGAATGAGAAATGGCATTAATGAATCAGTGTGTGTCACTTTGTTTGGCTTTGTGGTCGTCTGTGCAGAATCAAGAGAGCATCATTCACAGAGATCACCCAGAGAATCAGTCACACACACACACACACACACACGTCTCAACAGGAACCATTTGTTGAAAGCAGTAACAGCTTACAATAACAAAACGGCAAATAGCAATTACAAAAATAAGAATGTAGCAGAGTTAAACAATGAACCCAGCCATAAAATAAATGAAGAAATCAATCATGTCAACAGAGAATGTCGTCCATTCAAAGGAGAGGAGGCAATATAGCAGCAATCAGTGCAATTTGATTAGTCTGCTCATTGGCTGTGTGTGCCTTCTTCCTAATCACATTGGATCCACTGCATTCTGAACACAAGCAGCACAGCGTTCCTTCCTAACGTTACTGCCTCTCTGGATGTGAGCTCTCTCTGTGCTGTGAGCCGGAGTTTTTACTTTGACCTGCTTGACACGCTGTGAGACATTCTAATAGATCCCTCATTCTGTAAACACACACGCATGCTGTGTGTGTGTGTGTGTGTGTGTGTGCAGTCAGATGTGGGGAAAGTACAGTTATGAAGTGAGTTCATCATTCTGATAGAGTATCCAGTGATCAAGCTGAGTGTGACTCCCCCTCCAGTGAACTGTGATCATATCGTGTCGTCCTCTTACTGTATGTATGTGTGTGTGTGTGTGTGTGTGTGTGTGTGTGTGTTCAGTGTCCTTGAAGTGAGTGTGTGACCTGTATCTGTGTGTGTTTGTGAGAGAAATCATGTCTTAGTTCCCTTTTATCTCATTTTATTTTGGTGTTCTTGTGATGTGCACTAAAGCCTTTAGACAGAAGGAAGCGTGTCTTTATTCCATCAGTGAAAGAAGCAGTAACAGTGATCACTCACAGCCTCCTGGAGTTTCAGTCTGGGATATTTAATGCACTTTATATTTGAACCAACCAAAGAACGGTTTGGTCTCAAAGAAAGCAACAAGCGGCCATTGTTCACATCAGTGACAGGTGACAGAGTTTCTATAAGGACATTTTGTTCCCAAGGTATTGAAAAGCAGAATTGTACATCTACAAACAGGTTTCAAAGTTTGAGCAGCATTAAATCTGACATTCTGAGGAGCTAAGGTGTCAGAGTGTCTCTGTATTAAGCTTTAACACACACAGCTCTGTATTATATCATCAATAACACATTACATTCTGCTGCATAGTGCTGAGCTTTAGGCACCTTTTAACCCAATTATGGTTCAGGTTGAACTCTGCTCATTTAAATACAATCAGAGAGGAAGAAATGCAGTTGTTGTTGTTGTTGTGATGAAATGCAGTGAATAAAGGGACAGATAAAGAAGTTACAGTAATGAATGAAGACAGGAAGCTTAGAGTCACTGTGGCTAAGTGACCTTCACCCCGTGTGTGTGTGTGTGTGTGTGTGTGTGTGTGTGTGTGTGTGTGTGTGTGTGTGTGTGTGTGTGTGTGTGTGTGTGTGTGTGTGTGTGTGTGTGTGTGTGTGTGTGTGTGTGTGTGTGTGTGTGTGTGTGTGTGTGTGTGTGTGTGTGTCCATTGTGGGGGGGGGGGGGGTAACAACAGCCTCCTGTCTAGCACAGGTGGTGTTGAGCAGCAACCCTCCAGCTAAGATGCTAATATGCTAACGCCACACTAATCCTAGGGTGCTTTAGGAAGTAACGGACCCTGTCTCCCCCCCAACACACACACACACACACACACACACATACTATTAAGTCACACAGAGACTTAAGAACACTGAGTGCCTGCATGTGGAAATCACAAATACACACACACACCAACTGACATGCACACATGTCACACTGGGCCCCTACCTTTAATGCCTCACACACACACACACACATACACACACACACACACAGTAGTGCACTGAGGGGGATTAGGATGAGAGCCTCCCTGGCTGTGATGTGTCCGTCAGCCTCCTCTGCCTTCTATCTGCATGGCTGCAGTGGCCACCATGCTCCAGGGAGCCACCACCATCTACTGGCCTGTCCTGGTACTACAGGGGAAGAGAGGGGAGAGAAGGAACTAGAAACGGATCAGAATGAATCTGATAGATCTATGGTAGTGCACACACACACATATTTCCCTGAGCTGCAGTCGGATGCATGTGTCGTATCTTTTTACAACTTTGGAATTTTGTAATGTGTTGCCAGTGTGTTTCTGTCGGTGTTTATTTGTGTGTGTGTGTGTGTGTGTGTGTGTGTGTGTGTATTTTCTTCTGGACCAGCTGGGGTAGCAGAGGGGCACCAGGACAGCCTGCATGTCGGTGGTTATGCATGTGTGCGTGCATGCAACACAACATACCAGAAGGCTCTGGCTGTGTGCAGCTGGCTGGGTAAAATCTCCATGTGGCCCCTGAGGGACGGCCATATCCCCATGGGTCCCTCGTCATCCTGGCTGCCCTGTGGCTGCCCTGCTGCGTCTGCCACACTCCTAACCCCGCAGTACTGAACTGTCAGGCCTAGCCCCCCCCCCCTTGGATCACATCACCTTGTCTGTAGTCTTGTGTGATCGTGACACAAGTGGGAGAAAGCAGGACGCTGTGCTGGTAACTATGGTTATGTGACATTTGACACAGAAGCTTCAGTAATGACGTCTTTAGACACACACACACACACACACACACACACACACACACACACACACACACACACACACACACACACACACACACACACACACACACACACACACACACACACACACACACACACACACACACACACACTCCTGCAGGCACACCAGTGGACCAGTCCAGCCCCAGAGTGCTAATGAGACTAATGCAGTGTAATTGGATTGGCTTTGAGGAGGATGGATTCGCCTTAAGATGTCTGAGCAGACTGGAGCTGGAACTGCTGGGGTCGAGGTCACGCACGCACACACACACACATACACACACACACACACACACACACACCCGTATACTCGTGCGTGCGCGCACACACACACACACACACACACACTCACACTCAGTGAAACAGACTTTCAGACAGATGTCTTCTCTCTGAGCATCATACTGCACAATTCCCCACTTCCTTCACCTCTGGACCGTCATTCCACCCCTGTTACTCTGGAGTTACCTGCCTAATGTTGAGCTATTCACACACACACACACACACACACTCCTCACGCTGTTGTGTCTGGAGGTGTCTTGACCTTGCATACACACATTTCCGTGGCGTTTGTCTGTAACAGAAGACTGTTTAAAGTAAAGGAAATGATTCTGTCTGTCCTGTGAGATATTATAATGTTCTGTGTTATTATTATCAGTGGCAGCCAGAATGACAGACACTCCTCTCTCCATACTGGTGAGCTGCTGTGTGTGTGCTGGAAGTAGACTCACCCTTCCTCTACGCATACCCCCCCCCTCTCCTCCACCCCTCCAGCTCCCGGAACGCCAGTCACACAGCCTCGTCTCTGTGCCATCTGCATATCGGCTCCAGCCTCGGCCAAAGCATTAAATTAAATCCCTGTTTGGGTTGATTAACAAATGGCTGGTGAGGACACATAGTTATGGAGTTATTTATATAATTGTCATCTAGGTTTGAGCTGCTTTTTCCCTCTCTAATAGTCTCATTTCTCTGCTGAAACGTGGCATCAGGCAAGAACTGAGGTGTGCAGGTGTCCTGGAGGAGCGAGGGAGCAGGAGAGAGAGAGAGAGAAAGAGAGGGAGGGGGAGAGAGAAAGAGAGCGGGGGGGGGAGTTTAAGTGACAATTTTGGTTTAGCTGGCTTGAGTTCAGCCTTACCTGTCTTCTATTTACCCACCCTGCGTCTCTCTCTCTCTCTCCCTCCCTCTCTCCCTCTCTCCCTCTCCCCTCTGTCCGGTTAATCAGTCTGCTAATGGAATGACAGTTATTTAGTGCGTTGTTGTAATTGTCCAATCTGAAAGCTTGGAAGCGGCTCAGTCAGTCACAGCTGATTCCTCTCTGCCTCTTACAGCTAAATGTGAACGCTACATTTCACCGCTGTGCCAAAAAGATTCAGCTCTTTCTGACAATTGAAACTAACTTTAAACGGCTAGGTTTAGATTTGTTTTGCTCATTTTGTGGCTGAAAGAAGAGGAAGAGGATCAGAGAGGTTGGGATATTAAATGTTTGCCACCTTTACCTAATGTCTCTAATTTGATTGATGATTTCTAACTGAGCTGCATTGTAAATTTTAACTTTAGGTGGCGAGTTTATAACAAAAAAAACAAAAGGAACCAGAGAGAATAAGAGAGGAAGTCTGCTTATGCATCCAATTATAGCTTCAAATTAAATGGAACAGAGCTCCAGATTAGCAGATATATTTTAATACATCTCTGGGTCCAAACCATCCTCTGGTCTTTACGTCTACAAATCTCCCATGTCCTCCTGTATACCATCATCCTGTACTTCCAACAAGACAACCAAGAGATGCTTGTTGTTCTTTAGCACTGTATAGTGTAATATTTACTAATTGGTCTTAAGGGAAAAGTAAACTTGTGTAGCAAACTAAATGAAACTGAAGTGAGGAGTCTGAGAGAGATGGTGTGGGAAGGAGACCGGCTGTTCTGTTTTCTCCAGCAGTCCAAACTAGAGACATGTGGCTCCCCAGACAAGCTGTCCAGAGTGGGAGAGCTCGCTGGACTCATTACAGGCAGGGCCAAGACGGGATAGCTTGACAGAACACCATTGGATCATTCGGAGGATTGGAACGTTCGAAATAGAATTGTGTTAGTTTGTGTGTGCGTGCATGTGCGTGCCTGTGCCCATGTTTGTTTGGAACAGGACGCGTGGACAACTGTCCATCTCCTCTCTCCGTCTGTGCCACCCCTGGCTGCCCCCTCCCCCACCCCCCAGTGGACATGAACACGCTCGCACACACACTCACACACACGCATACACACTCACACACACGCATACAGTCGAGGCTGGCCAGAAGGATTGCTTAAATGTTTTCGGTTGTACTGGACAGCTGAGCGATGGAGTAGCCAGCCACAGGCTTCCATTGGTTGGACACTTTGTCTAGAAACTGACTCAGAGAAATGACTGGACTTGGATCAGCAAGCCAGTCGTCACTGCCAGTTTTTAATAGTTTTATCAGTTTAACTTTATCTTCATACACTTTGTCAGTCGGTCCATTTCTCTGTCCTATCAAGTTTGAAGTTAGCAGCAGTTTCCTGTTTCCTGTTTGCTTCCTCCTGCGTGTGCTCGGCTCGCTGCCTCACTGATCCGAGCCGTTACCTGCTCAGGGGGAATCTCTCTGACTGGCCAGCACAGACATGGATCCTGATACCAGCACCATGATGGAAACCATGAAGGTGTTTCCACAGAATGTGTGAATCTGTAGAGGTGGACTCTGACGCCCCGGTGTGTTCTTCACTGTGGCAGCGCTGCTATCCAGTCTGACGCAGCACACAGCAGCCTACAGGCTTCTTCAGAGCGGAAACACGCTCTTATTTCATCAAACCTGAGATTTTTATATCTCACACCCCTCCATCTGTTGTCCTCCTTTCATTTCCTTCTTTCTCTCCTGTCCTCTTCATCGCTCTGTCCCACCTCTCCTCCTCCCGTTCAGCCTCACTCTCAACACTCTGTTTATCAGCAGCAAGTGATCCAAAGAATATGTTTTGTCTCTGAAAGGACGGGAGAAGGAAATGGGAGAGGAGGGAGAGAGTGGGTGGTTTTTACGAAAGGGAGATAAATAGAGACTGAGAGAAGAGAAGAGAGGAGAGGAGAGGTGTGATTCTGTGTTCCTGATGACGCACTGGCACCCAACAGCATTCTCCTGTCTATCTGTCTGTGTGTTTGTGTCTTTCTGTCCCCGTATGGTGGTTCAAATTAGCCGCTAACCTAACACACACACACAGACACACACAGACACACACAGACACACACACACACACACACACAGACACACACACACACACACACACACACACTTCCACCACCAGCAGATCCCAGAGGTACCGGCAGGGCCCGCAGTCGCACGGTCCCATCGGCGGAGCAGGTGTTTCTCTGCGACGTGTTAACGAGCACGGCCTGCTGTCATTTCCGCTTTAAATGGATGTCACAAATAGAACACACACACACACACACACACACACACACACACACACACACACACACACACACACACACACACACACACACACACACACACACACACACACACACACACAGAGCCTATTCTCCTCTCTCAGTGAATTGAAAAGGTGATCGGCGCTGTTATTGAGCTTTGTACAATGTGGTGTGTGTGGGCGTGTGTGTGTGTGTGTCTATTTGTGCGTCGCAGTGAGGAAGGTCAGGGCTTCGCTGCTTCCTGCTGTGGAAAGTTTCAGACCACTTCTTTCATCACAGTTGCATTTCTCCATGTTGCACAGTTTAGATTTATTTCCTCCTTTGCTTCATCCTTGCACTCGGCCCGAGTGTGTGTGAGAATCTGCTCGCACGCCGACTCTAATCCGTGCGTGTGTGCGTGTGTGCGTGTGTGTGTGTGTGTCCGCGCTGTTGCCAGTAAATGTCGTCTGCCTCCGGTGTGGAAATATTTGACACTGATGTAATCCTGCAGTGGGTCATCTGATGGAGCTGTGATGCCACCGTTGTGTCAGCCGGTGCCAGCCAGCCGGGTAAACGCTCCGCCGCCAGCTGCTCGCCAGATGTTCTGATTTGTTCCTGTAATCTTAGACGGGTCACAGCTATAAGTGTGATCGGATCATCCTGTCCAACTCTGACCGCCTCCTCTCACTCCCCGCTGTGTGTGCGTGTGCGTGTGCGTGTGCGTGTGCGTGTGTGTGTGTGTGTGTGTACGTGGGGTCACCACCTCCACACCTGCCTCGGCGTTGGCCAGCTGATTCTCCTGGCATGGAGAGATGAATGTTGTGCTGGTAAACATGTTTTTGTCCTTTTTTACATGATAATCTGATCTGAATCTGGCGTGTGCTGTGAGAGTCATAGAGACGCCGTGTGTGTGTGTGTGATATTCATTGGACAGATGACAGTCAGCGCTGAGCGGACAGGCTGTATCTGTCTAGGGGATCAAATCTGTATTTAAAATCATCACCATCATCATTATTGCTGTTGTTCCCTTCCTCCCTCTGCTCTGTTGCCACCAGCAGCATCATCATCATCATTACTGTCGCGCTCCGACTCTTGTTTTGTTTGCTCCAAGTGTCCGAGCTTATTGACCTAAATAGCTCTCTCCCTCCCTCTCTTTGTGTGTGTGTGTGTGTGTGTGTGTGTGTGTGGCTCTCTCCAGGTGAATACATAAAGAACTGGCGACCGCGGTACTTCCTGCTGAAAACAGACGGCTCCTTCATCGGCTACAAAGAGAAACCTCAGGACGCAGACTTGCCGTACCCCCTCAATAACTTCTCCGTAGCAAGTATGTGACCTCTCCACACTCTGCTCCTCCTCCCCGCCTCCTTGTGTTGCATCATACCTCACACATCTCACTCTTATAGACTCCCAGTGACTCCTGAACGCTGCCTCAGGATTCATTTACGTCACATTAAACACATTCTGCCGCTCATGCTAAGCAGTAAGTTGCTCCAGGAGAGAAGCCAATGTAAGCGCAGGACTCCAGGTGAAGAATAGTCTCTGCACACGACACTGAAAGATGGAGCAGATATCCATTTATTGATTGGGTTTGATTCCCTATAAATAAACTCTGCTTGCTGAGATTTCCTCCTGGTTTCATCACGCAGACCTGGAGTGGAATGAGAGTGAACACTTATTGCATCAGTGCCATTCACTGTGCGTCAGAACATCGTGTCAGTCCTCAGTGTTTGTGTCCTTTACGTAACGGGGCCGCGCCTTTAATTAAGCATTTATCAGCACAAACACACACACACACACACACACACATCTGCCTAAGCTGAGCTAACGAGCACCACAGCCTCATCAACATGTGTAATTAACCAGCTAATGAGTTAACAAGGCGGTTTTAACGTTTTATGGTTCTCATCGCCGCCATCATCCTCAGCTCTTATTGTTCATATAGGAAATGTGCTGTAAAGACTTTATATGTGTGTGTCTGCACCCCAAGCTCTCAGCCTCTGAATGGAGAGAGATAAGGTTTCACGCAGGGTTCCCTTCGTCTGACTGAAGGAGGAGACAGATCCATGTTCTTAACTTCAGCTGGACAGCAGGAAGAAAGGAGGGAAACGTTCCACAGTCTGACTTTATATTCCTACAGTATGAACATCTACAGTTTGATAGAGGATTGGTCTCTGCTTATCACTTTAGTTTCTCTGTGTCACTCAAAGTATTTACTCCTCACTGATCCTTACTCGCTTCATTTAAAGGAACAGTGGGCTCCTTTTAAAACGCTTCTAAACAGAAAAGAGCTGTTCCGCAATTATGTGAACTCTAAGATTTGTCAGCTAATAGTGAAACAGAAGAAAGGAGAAGATGAGCAAGGTGCTGACTGAACTAGAAGAGGAAATGATGAGGAATGGGAGAACACGAGACGATGCATCAGAGTATATTATAAAGAATGGTACGCTGGAGGAGAAATGAAGGGAGGGGAGAATAATAGATTGAAAGGGAGGACAGGTCTGGGCCGTGAGTGATGAGAGGAGATCAGAGGGAGAGAGACACGAGCAGAGGAGAGCAAGAGGAGGACAGAGATGGAAGGAGAGAGCTGTGGATGTGGGATGGAGAATTGGTCTGGTTGATGAGATTTGGGGGCGAGGATGGGAGGATGAGGGAGGAGAGGAGAGGAGACTCGCTGAACAGACAGAGAGGAGGAGATGAAGACAGGATGAGGAAAATGGGAGAGGAGAGGAGTTTGTGAGGAGGATAAGCCAGGCCATACATCCGGCCCCGGCTGCTTGGCACAGCGCTGGCACTACCACATCTGTTGCCCAAAGCTGGGAGGCCAGGTGGTGTGTGTGTGTGTGTGTGTGCCTGTTTATGCATGTGTGTTAGTTTATTTGTATCTGCCTGTGTGTGCGTGAACAACAGAAGTGGTCAGATGGAACAGAGATGGTACAGGCCTGTTCCCTGCAGAGGGACTCATACATACAAGCCTGTCCTCCTCTCTCTCTCTCGCTCTCTCTCTCTCCCTCTCTCTGTGTGTGTGTGTTCCTCACTCTCTCTGCATCTCTGTTTGTATCCCTCTCCGTCCCTCACTCTCTTTTCTTCTCACACGCACACACATAAACACACATGCACACACGCATACATGCACTTAACTGCTACACAAATTTCACAATTGCCTGCTGTGGCACACAACCCAGCTTCAGCCAATACTCAAACTTCACTGTGTGTGTGTGTGTGTGTGTGTGTGTGTGTGTGTGTGTGTGTGTGTGTGTGTGTGTGTGTGTGTGTGTGTGTGTGTGTGTGTGTGTGTGTGTGTGTGTGTGTGTGTGTGTGTGTGTGTGTGTGTGTGTGTGTGTGTGTGTGTGTGTGTGTGTGTGTCAGGATTTTTTGGCATCAACCATAGCATGACCTTGTTTTCTGGCAGCACAGTAGGCTGTGTTCACGAGTCAGGTAAAAACTTCTTTGTGTGTGTGTGTGTGTGTGAGTGCACGCGCATGGGCGAATTTACAATTTCCACTGCTGTGTCTCCGACCTGAGTGGTGTTGTCATTAACCTTCCTGTCTATATTTAGGCAGAGCCATGACGTGCTGTGCTGTGCCACACTTACACAGAAAGTAATGGGAGGAGGAAGGGAGAGCAGAGGGCAGGAGGAGAGAGTGAGGGGGGACGAGAGGATGAAGAGGAGGAGATGGCAGGCCAGGGGAGAGACGGAGAGGGAAGAGATGGAGAGGGAGAGACAGAGAGGGAGAGACATAGAGGGAGGGTCACTGTGAGGAGAAGAGGAGCTGAGAGGAGCTGAGAGGAGGGTAGACGGATCATTCTGCTCTTTTACATCAGCACTTCGTCCCCAATAAGCAGTGAGACTGCTGAGGGACGATGAAGATGCTCTCCTTCCCACAGCGAGCTCACAGCCCCATCTGGCACTGTGTGTGCATGTTTCTGTGTTTGTGTACTGTATTATGCATTTGTGTAATAATGGCCTACTGTATTGCCCATTTCCTCAGAAATGTGTCTCTTCGGATTTTCGCCACATGCGTGTGTGTGCGTGTGTGTGTGTGTGTGTGCAGCCACACATAATCTCCCTTGGCACAGTAAAGCACCTTTCTTTGAGTCAGCGGGGGGCTGTGTGTGTGTTTGTGTGTGTGTCTGCTTTAGAGAAGAAGTTTGGTTAATGTGACATCACGTATTTGTTCTATTGCACCTGAACTTCTCCCGACCCTTCAAAGTTCTGAATCTTCACAGTTTGGATGTTGTTTTTATAAAAAAAAGGCCTTCAATCTTTTCCAATAGTTGTGTGAATCTTAGAGGATTAGCAGCTTCCCTCTCCCTCAGATGCCTTCAGACTGGAGTTGTGTATCCTCGCTCAACTCCTCCAACCTGTGTTTTCCCTTCCTCCTCCTTGTGTCATCACTGGTATTCCTTGCTCACACTTTGTGTTGATTGCACTGAAAACACAGCACTGTCCCCCCCCTCCCCCCTCTCTCTCTCACCCCCTCCCTCTCTCGCCCCGGCTCTTTCAGAATGCCAGCTGATGAAGACGGAGAGGCCGAAGCCGAACACCTTCATCATACGCTGCCTCCAGTGGACCACGGTCATTGAGAGGACGTTCCATGTGGACTCGCCTGATGAGAGGTCAGCTCAGCCTCAGGGTTAGGGTTGGGTTGTTGTTTTTGTCAGTTAATGCCTGAAGAAAAGGTGATGAGGAAGAGGAAGACAACGTGGAAACCTCCCTCATACAGAAATCTGTTGCAGTCTTAGTTTGGGATAAGAAAATATACGGGTAAAAATATCATCATACGCAAAGCAGAAGGGGGTTAGGATGTGAAAAATGGTGTGTGTGTGTGTGTGTGTGTGTGTGTGTGTGTGTGTGTGTGTGTGTGTGTGTGTGTGTGTGTGTGTGTGTGTGTGTGTGTGTGTGTGTGTGTGTGTGTGTGTGTGTGTGTGTGTGTGTGTGTGTGTGTGTGTGTGAGCTGGTGAGAGAGACAGAGTAGAAAAGAGACCTTTCAAGTAGCGTCGGCATAAATTCTCCAGCTGCTCAGTTCCTTTCTGAGGAGCTGAGGTGTTTATCTCTAGAAAATGAACAGCTTTGCCCAGAAGACCACAGATGCTTCTGTGCTTCCTTTGAGTGTGTCTGTGTGTGTTTTTGCTGTGTGTTGCAGCTGTCTGTCCAACTTTGTCAGACTCGTACGTTGGCTTTCTAATAGTTTGCCAGTAATCAAATAAACATTTCCAAGTTAACACATTCCCACTGTTCATCCTCTTTAATCTGTGTGTGAGTCACGAGTGTGTGTGTGTGTGTGTTTATCTATCTATAGGCTGCAGACTGACAGGCCCAGATGTGTGTGAGTGTGTGTGTGTGTGTACGTGTTTGAGAGCGCGTCTTCACATACTTGTACGCAAGTGTGTGTGAGATGTTTCACTGAAGTTCAAGTGGTTTTAAAATTGGTGTGAAGATTGCACACTCTGGCTCTGTGTGTGTGTGTGTGTGTGTGTGTGTGTGTGTGTGTGTGTGTGTGTGTGTGTGTGTGTGTGTGTGTGTGTGTGTGTGTGTGGGTGTGTGTGTGTTACTGTATCTGTCCTACTGTACCCGTGCTGGCAGCGTTCCAGCTAGCCCAGGCCGTGAGGAGAGAGGGTGGCACATGTTGGCACGGTGCCTGACTGTAGGCAGGCCCATTATCTCTCATTAGCAAAAAAACCTCATTATACAAAGAAAAAACACTCAGAGAGAGAGAGAGAGAGAGAGCATTTATCTGCTGCCTGACCTTGAGAGAGTTCCTTTCACATAGCTGTACACACACACACACACACACACACACACACACACACACACACACACACACACACACACACACACACACACACTCTGACACTCACTGAAATGCCACCATTGGAGAGTTGAGTTGTTGTAGACGGAGTGTAAGTTGAGTTGTTGCCCTTGTTGTGGCGTGTGTATGTGTGTGTAGGTTACGTTCAGACGTCTTTGCAGCAGAGAGGGATTGAGATCTTAAAAGCAGCGGCTGTGTGTCGGTTCAGATGGATCTTCCCTCAGATCCCTGAAGGAAACATATGGGCGTCTAACTCCAAACACAACAAAAGACATAGGGGTGAGGGGAGTCAGACAGGTTTGATTATGATGATGTCGTCACTGAACACACGAGGTAAGTGTGTTTGAAAGTGCACTGCTTTAAATCCTGACCTGCTTTTTTGGAGTGTGGAGGATTTGGGAGTGTTTGGTTTCTTTGGTTCACCTCATTCTGGGCTCTTTAGTGTTTTCAGACATGTGGAGCAGGATTAACTCTATATGAGAGCAGATCAGGAGGGGGACGCTCTCTGATCCCACCTCAGCTTAAAGGAAACACACTTTAACATTTGATATTCAACCGTTTTACACTCAACCATGGAAATATTGATTTCAATATTTTTGGATTTTGTTTTTGTGGTTAAAGATATTGATGATCCCAACTACAAATGATCCAGATTTATACTGAGGAACCCTGGTAGATTCTCTCCTCTCCTCTCCTCTCCTCTCCTCTCCTCTCCTCTCCTCTCCTCTACTCTACCCTCTTCTCTTCTTAACCACAATATTCATCATCATTAAATTCAGATCCTGATGCATGGCTGGCTCTCTGCTACAGATGATGATCACACACACACACACACACACACACACACACACACACACCCATTTGCACTCACACACTCCATGCACACAGAAGCACAGAACCAAAGTCGCACACGTTTACTCAACAGATGTTGAACAACATTGCTAATGGAAAGTCAATGGGGAGGAACAACGTTAGCAAACAACAATGCATTGTTCCCCCCTGTATACACACTCGCTCACTTGCTCTCTCTCTCACACACACACACACACACACACACACACACACACACACACACACACACACACACACACACAGTGGAAGGCATTAGTTCTACTCCATGATCATTGCTCATTCACTAGACTCTCTGGTTGACCATGTTTCCTCTCTGTTAAACAAATAGGTGTTTGTGTTAATTGAAAACACTTTAGTGACTTCAGATCTGCTTGTTGAATAAGTGCACTTAGCAGCAGGATCTAAAGCCCAGGCCAGCATTGTGTAAACACCTGTGTTGTGTGTATTGTTGTTAAGGGTGATTTCAATCATCAACGGCTGTATGAATGTTTCTGTTGTCCCATAACTTCAGGATGAGGGTCGGACCCAACCTGCTTATGGCCCTGAGCCACATGCATAACATGACACATGACAACAGGAACACACACACACACACACCTGAACACAATCACCCAGCAAAGCCGCTGCCTTTGTCAAGCTTGGGTTTATTTCCTCTGGATTTCTGTCAGAGAGACGCTGACTCAGTTGTTATTTTGTCCACTTCCTGTCATTTTGTCTTCATTCTTAGCCGCCTCAAGAACACACAAGCAACACACCTGACACACACACACACACACACACATCCACCATGCAGTATAATGTGTAACTTCATATCTTAACGCAGTGCTCACAGATCTGATGTATCTTGTGTGAAACTCTGAAGCAGACCCCATGGTTCTGCTCACAGGATGGTTTTAGCAGCGATGCCTCCCTAAGCTTCCTGTCATTGTTTGGTGTAAACACAGAGACGAGTGGACGGACGCCATCCAGATGGTGGCCGACAAGCTGCAGAGGCAGGAGGAGGAGAGGATCCAGTGCAGCCCCACCTCCCAGATCGACAACATGGTGGAGGAGGAGATGGACATCTCTACCACACACCACAAACGCAAGGTAACACACACATGGGGACACACAGCTACACTCAGAATGCAGACATGTTTGATCTTCAGGCCTCATCCTCTCATCCTCATCCATATCATCCTGCCCTGTAGCTGTTGAGGTTGATCTGTGTGTTTCCCCCCCCGCTAGACAATGAGCGACTTTGACTACCTGAAGCTGCTGGGTAAGGGAACCTTTGGTAAAGTCATCCTGGTGCGAGAGAAGGCCAGTGGGAAATACTACGCCATGAAAATCCTTAAAAAAGAAGTCATAATAGCCAAGGTCAGTCTGCCAGACCTCAGTCGTCTCAAATCAAACAGAATCCTCCCGATACGACGTCTGATGTCAGGAGCAAATGCGTTTCAAAGTTTACCCTTCAGCTGCCTGCTCATCGCTTTCTGACTGAAGGGCTTTTCCTTTCTGTGTGTTCAGGATGAAGTGGCTCACACACTCACAGAGAGCAGAGTGCTGAAGAACACCAGACACCCCTTCCTCACTGTAAGACTACCTTTCATATGTAGAGCACAAGCATATGTGCAATCATAAACATGTACAACTGTCCACACGTCTGTGGGAGTGCATGCTATACGTGCACACACAGACACACACGCGCACACAGACAGCATATTGATCCTATACATACCTCAGTCTCTGGTGGCTAATTATGAGCAAGACAACAAATGGTCGTACATTAACATCTGCATCCGTTAGCCTCACACTCTCTTTGATGTGTACGTACACACACACACACACACACCAGACACTGCTCATTTCTGTCACACTACTGATGCTGCCATTTACTGGAACACAACATGTACACACACACACACACACACACACACAGTTGGTGCGAGAGATTGTGGTTGACATCAGAGTAAACCCCTCTCACACCTGCAGCCACAAAGAAACCCAGAGCAACTGTTCTTTTGTGAGAGACAACACACACACACACGCACGCACGCACGCACGCACACACACACGCCTGTAGAGGCACATTCCAAGAACAAGCGAATACACACATTAACTTCATGTACGTATGGATTTATCCCCCCCAGGTGTTTTCACTCAGTTAGCTGTGTTTACAGACGTAGGAACATTTAAAGATTCTGTGTTTTGTTTCTTCTTCTTCCAGTCATTGAAGTATTCATTCCAGACTAAAGACCGCCTGTGTTTTGTCATGGAGTATGTGAACGGAGGAGAGGTAAGAGACACACACACACACACACACACACACACACACACACACACACACACACACACACACACACACACACACACACACACACACACACACATCTCTGTCAGAATCAGCCAGTTAAGCCACAGCTCCACCACACTAACTGATGATGCTCAGCCTCGTCTTCCTCCCGTCTGTTGAGCCCTGTTGTTTGTCATTTGGAGTAAATCTTCATATTCAGCTTCTCTCCAAAGTTGCAGACGACGGTCACGACACAGAATAGACTTGAAATATAGTAGATTCTTTGAAAATATCATTTGCAGCCTGATTTCCCAGAATTCCGTTCTGTGTTTGTCCCACAAACGTGTGCAGGAGTCTTGATTTAGATTTAGTAAATCAAACAAACAGCGATCTGGAGTTGATGTGATGTAATTGGAGAGATGTGAGTGTGTGTGAAAGGAGAAGCAGCAGAGGAATGTCGAGGTGTGTGAGCACTTACTGTGGGCCGTGTCTAAAGTTAGAGCGGTGGATTGCTTTCTAACAAAGCTAATTCACCAACCAACTGGCCTCTCGCTCGTGTTCCGCTCTCTCTCTCTCCCTCTGCTGTTCCAGGTCTCTCTCTGTTTCAGTCTATTTATGAAAACACCTATGGGGCAGAAATCAGCAGAATGACATTCGGAGATGAAATGAGTTTGGATTCCACCACTTTCCCATTTCTCAGATTTTTAATCGGGCCGTTTTTGCAATCTTGGTTCATTCCCTCAGTGTGAAGCGTCACCTGCTCCCCTCCCAGTGAGTCAGGCCGCTCAGCCAGAGCCAGACCAGCACACACACACACACACACACCAGTACACACACACACACACACACACACACACACACAGGACCACGTATAAAAAGGAAACACACATACAGACAAAAAACCCAAACACACATACACACACACACCTACTTAGACAAACACACACAGCAAATTTCTACCGCACCTTGCGCACACACACATACACACACACACAACCTATTACAAACCTGCCACAGTCACAGCTGCCAGTACACTGATGAAGGCCCACCTGTCGTGTTGCCCCCTCTCACTTCCACCCCCCGCCTCCACACAACACACACACACACACACACACACACACACACACACACACACACACACACACACACACACACACACTGTTTGAGCAAGGTGGTCTGCGAGCATCACTCCAGCGGCCATATGTAAACCTCTCGCAACAATTAGTGGGAGATGTGTGCACCTTGGCCTCCTGGGTAATTTGTAGGAGATGACTGCAGCGCTGCAGCAGGCGTTTGTCACTTTGGTGCCACATGTGTGTGTCGCTATGTGACGGTGACAAGCTGACAACTGAGGGCTAGAGAGAGAGAGAGGGAGAGGGAGAGGGAGAGAGGGGGGTTGAAGGATAATAAAGCCAGAGTAGAGGAGTGTTTGCTTTAAAGTAAAAAGATCTGTTCTCCAAAACAAGAGGGATGATATGGGAATGGAGGCTCGGGGGCCGGGGCCATAAATGAGTGCTGCAGTGGACGGGGGAGGGTAGCGGTGGCGGTAGCGGCGGTCCGCCTGTCTTTAACTAGACTGGTGTATTGATTAAACCCTTGATTTGGCCCCCGCTGCCAAACTCTGCAGCAGCACCGTGCCAGCAGAGCCCAGAGGGTAACGCGGAAGGTGTGTGTATGTGTGAGTGAGTGAGGGTTGGTGGGTGGGGGGGGGGGGGTTAGTGGCTGCTAGATGAGGCGCCAGCTGCCGAGTGCCTTCGCCCACCCTCCTCCGAGACCCCCCCACCCCCCCCATCCACATGCAGCCCCCCACGCACAGCCCCCCTCCCCCTCCCCTTCACCATCTATCATCTCAATATGGTGCGGGCAGCCAGTTTGTGTTGTGCTAATTTCCTCCAATAAATCAGTAATTATTGCTGTGCCGTCCCTGCTGTCTCTCCCCCCCCCTCCTCTCCTTCTCTCTCTCTCGTTCTCTCTCCCCCCCTCACTCTCTATTACTCTCTTTCTCTCCTCTCCTGCAGCTGTTTTTCCATTTGTCCAGAGAGCGAGTGTTCTCCGAGGAGCGCACGCGCTTCTACGGCGCCGAGATCGTCTCGGCTCTGGACTACCTGCATTCAGCCAAGATTGTGTACCGGGACCTCAAGGTAAACGGAGAGAGAGGGGGAGAGAGAGGGGGAGAGAGAGAGTGAGAGAGAGAGAGAGGAGGGTGGTTGGGGGGCATGGATGAGAGCAATCAGATATTTGAGGGAAAAGTTTTTACTCCCTCTCTCTCTCTCTCTCTCTCTCTCTCTCTCTCTCTCTCTCTCTCTCTCTCTCTCTCTCTCTGCCACTGTTTCTGTTTTCATCCAGGAGGAGATGAGGTGGCTCAGGATGTGTGGAGGGATAATTAAAGAGAGAGAGAGAGAGAGAGAGAGAGAGGGACAACACAGTTTAAGTAGCGGCGTGTGTGAGCGGGGGCTGATGCCACAGAGGTAGATGGCTCTGTCTGAGTCTGAGTCTGAGTCTGAGTCTGCCTGGCAGCCTTGGCCCCAGCTCCGCTCACAGCAGCCAAGAAAACACAAAAGCCCCCAAAAAAAGCAGAGACAGAGAAAAACACTTCAGCCATTAAAATTAAAAGGTTGAGTAGCTCCATGACATGCCTGCAGTTCATTTCTGTGTGTGTGTGTCCCTGTGCACTCTATGTTCAGGGTAATATGAAAGTGTGTGCCTGCAGTCTGTCTCTTACCTTCTTGTCTGACTGAACGTACACATGACAAATGGAGGATATGAATGTAGAGGATCAAGCGTCAGGCTGGTTTCCTGCGTCACGTCTCTTTCTTTAGGACACACATCGACAACACGGTGACTCCTTCTCTCCTCTGATGTGTGTGTTCTCCCTCACAGTTGGAGAACCTGATGCTGGACAAAGACGGCCACATCAAGATCACAGACTTTGGCCTCTGCAAGGAGGGAATCACAGACGCTGCTACCATGAAAACCTTCTGTGGCACTCCTGAGTACCTGGCCCCCGAGGTGAACCTCCTCTCTCCTGCTTTCCCTCTCCCAGCCCTCAGCTCTCCTCAGCCTTCTCTCTCCCTCTGGACGTGGCTGATCCTGACTAAACCTTTCAGCATGTGTTCCCATTCTCAATTTGCGAGAAGAATGGCGCAAAATAGTGAGGAGATCATTCTCACATTAACTTTGTTAGAGACGCAACAAGAGCCCAGAAGAAATGAGCACACACACACACACACGCCAACCTTTCAGATGGTGTGTGTGTGTGTGTGTGTGTGTGTGTGTGTGTGTGTGTGTGTGTGTGTGTGTGTGTGTGTGTGTGTGTGTGTGTGTGTGTGTGTGTGTGTGTGTGTGTGTGTGTGTGTGTGTGTGTGTGTGTGTGTGTGTGTGTGTGTGTGTGTGTGTGTGTGTGTGTGTGTGTGTGTGTGTTCTCTGCATGTTGAGTATGGGCTCCATGTGTCCTCTCAGTAGATTGGACACTTATCTGGACAAAGAGACGGTGAGAGGTTGAACTTTACTCTCAGAGACACAAACAGGTTCTAAAGGACAGGACACCTCCACCTACCCAGAATCCCTTGGGGTCATAATGTCTGTGCTGTTTGAAACCCAGGGGTTGATGTCCGCATGTTCATACGTCCAGACCGTCTGACGTTCATGACATTTCCTGTCCAGCTTTCTGAGGCCAGCAGGTCGCCTGACAGTAAAGCTGCAGGCCTGTGTGTGTGTGTGTGTGTGTGTAGGAGACGGAGTGAAGGAGATGTGGAGATGCAGGCAGCAGGCAGAGGAATCGTATATATCCCACATGAAAAAGTATGGAGGACAATTTGGCGAAGAATTGAGTGCTTTTTTAAGAGTCCCTTCCTCTGCGTGCCAGGAGCTGATTGGAGGCTGTTGGTTATATTTCACAGGATGTGCGTCTGTGTGTGTGTACGCGCACCATGGTGTGTGTGTGTGTGTCTCTGTGTGTGTGTGTGTGTGTGTGTGCAATTGCAGTAGAAAGTGCAGGCTAAAGCGAGGCAGATGGCGGCAGATGGGCGAGGTTGGAGGAAGGTGCTCGGAAAAAACCTGGAAATCTACACCGCCGCCGCCGCCGCCACTCGCCCGCCCGCACGCTCTGCTCGCCCGCCCGCGTATAAAAATAACACAGTTTGCTCAGAGCCAAGTTACAGAGATGCAAAGTAGCCGGGATTAAAAAGAGAAAGGGAGGGGGGGGGGGGGGCTGAAGACGAAGGAGGAAGATGAGAAGGGATGGAAAATTTTTCAGGGTTACAGGAGAGGAATTCAGATAGTTCCTGTGTTTGACATCAGGGACGAGGGGCAGGAGAAGAGAGACACACACACACACACACACACACACACACCAGCTGTATTCCCGTACTGCTCCAGTGAGATGCTGGACGTTGTGTCACAGTCAGAATGTTGTGGTTGATCTGTTCTCCTTTAGGTGCAGCAGCTTCACAGACACACTGGGGTGTTTGAGGCGTCAGCATGAATTAAAACCTCACTTAGACCAAACACATGAAGTGGTGACATATTGTTGATGTTGTTTGTGGTCCGTGCTCAGTGTGTAGTGAGTGTGTGTGTGTGTGTTTGTGTTCCCTGTAGCCTGCTGGGTATCTGGGCTGGTACAGCCACAGGCTGTGTGTGTGTGTGTGTGTGTGACCATCCCGTCCCATCCAGTCCTGTTCTGGCTGCCAAAGCCCCCACGTCCTGAGAGCAGCATCAAGCTTCCACATGGTTCAACCATCAGGGACCAGGACACACACACACACACACACACACCCCACACCCCCTTTCTCTTTTGTTTCCTCTCCTTTGCTTATTTGTTACTTTTTCTGTTGTGTCCTATTTACTTGTCCTGTCTCTCTCTCTCTCTCTCTCTCTCTCTCTCTCTCTCACACTCACACACACACACACACACACACACACACACACACACTCATGCCTAAGGCTGTGGGGCAACATTCTGGCTCTGTGTGCATTAATCTGCTCCCTGCCTGCGACCGAGCTGCCACCACTTTCTTTGGTCCCAGGACACACACACACACACACACACACACACACACACACAGACAGTAGTTATCTATGGCCACTTGGACAGATTGTATTTGTATACATTTATAAATCTTCATGTATAAAGAGGCACTCAGGCCACAGCACAGCCACCCGCTCTACAGCAACACTGACAACAGCCTGAGCTGCTCTTTAAGTGTGTGTGTTTGCTCTCGTGTGTGTGTGTGTGTGTCCTGTTGCTGCAGGGAAGGAAATGACACCAAACCTCTCTTACTTTGCCTCATTCTCAAAACTTTAAGAATTTGACGAGGATGGATAAATATTCCATCTGCTGCGCGCGCGTGTGTGTGTGTGTGTGTGTGTGTGTGTGTGTGTGTGTGTGTGTGTGTGTGTGTGTGTGTGTGTGTGTGTGTGTGTGTGTGTGTGTGTGTGTGTGTGTGTGTGTGTGTGTGTGTGTGTGTGTGTGTGTGTGTGTGTGTGTGTGTGTGTGTGTGTGTGTGTGTGTGTGTGTGTGTGTCCCAGCAGTCTAAGCCAGTGTTATCCCTCCAGCCGTACAAATCAATAGTATATCTGGAGCTGGCAGCGTGTTCCTTTCCCCCAGCTCTGCTCTGCAAACTGCTGCCAACAGGGTGACCAGCTTAATGCACACACACACACACACACACAAACACTCATAAAGTCTGTTATTCAGTTGAACATGCAGATACTGAGTCGTCTCATTCAGGTGAACTTTCCAACCAGCTTCCTGTTTGATCCGCTCACCTGGTTGATGATTTATAATTGTTGTCCCTAACAGACACTTATCTGAAGCTTAGCACCACGTTTTAATCACTGGAATCCTGAGTGTGAGACAGAGAGAAAGAGAAAAGACACCAGGCGCTGCCAAGCTCAGCGATATCGGAATAACAGCATTTTATCAAGTTCTCGTGTCGGCTGTGGCGTCTTGATCTTCCCTCGCCCGTCTCAGTCTAACTTTACTCGCTCATTATGTTGTTTACAGCCTGAGACGCTGGCTCTCACACGCAGGATTCCTTCTCCACAGTGTCAGGATGAGGGCAGAGTGTGTGTGTGTAGATGGAGGAGAGCGGGACGAAGACGTGGGGACAAAACTTTAAAACGATCCACAGGGGATGGGGCAGGGGCTTCACTGTGTTCCCATGGGAACCATAGGGAGATGCACTGAGAGGCCGCTGTAATTGTGAGTAAATATCATCACAGCGGGTGCAGGACACAGAAGTCTATTACCAAAGTGGAGTTTAAGATGATGTCATTCTCTCATCCCACTCTTCATCTTCATCTTCTTCACTTCACTTCCAGACTATGTCTCCTTCTCTGAACCGAATGAGACAAAGTGTCATCATGTAAGGTTGCATGTGATTATGTTGTAAGTGTGAGTGTGTCGGTGCACGTGTGTGTGTGTGTGTGTGTGTGTTGGTGTGTGTGAGTGTGTGTTGGTGTGTGTTGGTGACACGTCCACCTGGTTCCTTATTAACAGTGAGGAGATATTATTATTGGTGAGATGTACAACATATGCTGCTCTGGCTGCTCTCCAACTAGGCCTTCCTGTCAGTCACACACACACACACACACACACACACACCTAACACCAGTGTGCACCATATGAATAAGCTTATGTTAAAGGCAGCTGCATCTGCACCTGGATTACCTTTCTGCTTCCTCCTCCTCCTCCTCCTCTCCTTCCTCCACGGGGGAGAAAAGAGCCCCAGGGAGGATAAAAGAGGAGAAGCCAGTGAATGAAGATTGAAGATGAAGGATGTGATGCAGAGGAGAATGAGACAGGAAGGAGAGAACGCTGCGGTAGAAGCGAGATGGAAGAGAGGCGAGCAGGCTGGGGATTGAACGGCAGCCCGAGTGCAGGAGTCTGATACGAGCACGGCTCACACACACACACACACACACACACACACACACACACACACACACACACACTGCTCGGAGGTCTGACTGGCCTTGACCCGTGTTTTAGGCCCTTCCTGCCTTCCTGTCCAGGTACATTCCTGTCTGGTGGTGCCAGGAGAGTGTGTGTGTGTGTGTGTGTGCCAGGGAGAGCTGGCAGCAGGCAGAGGGGGCATCTGGTGGGCCGAGCAGCTCACTGACACCCCCACAGTAACACAGGCCTCTGAAGACCTGCCATCCACTCTCTCTCTCTCTCTCTCTGTGTGTGAGTGTGTGTGTGTGTGTGTGTGTGTGTGTGTTTTCCGGGGCCGTTTGCAGTGGCGTCCTCGTTATGTGCTTCCTTTACTCTTCATCTGGATCCACTTCTACCTGTTTCCTCTCTCCGCTCTGAATTCGTCCCCTGAGCACAATTACATCTCTTCATTCATCCTCATCTCGCCCATAAATGCAGAAACTGAATATCAGCAGGATTGTTCCTCTAAAGAGTCTCTCTCTCTCTCTCTCTCTCTCTCTCTCTCTCTCTCTCTCTCTCTCTCTCTCTCTCTCTCTCTCTCTCTCTCCCTCTCCGTGTCCCCCTCCAGGTTCTAGAAGACAACGACTACGGCCGTGCGGTGGACTGGTGGGGTCTGGGCGTGGTCACGTATGAGATGATGTGCGGCCGGCTGCCCTTCTACAACCAAGACCACGAGAAGCTGTTTGAGCTCATCCTGATGGAGGACATCAAGTTCCCACGCACGCTCTCGTCCGACGCCAAGTCCCTGCTGTCCGGCCTGCTCATCAAAGACCCCAACAAACGGTGTGTGTCACAGCTGGGAGCTTGTGTGTGTGTGTGTGTGTGTGTGTGGAGAAGGCGGGGCCATGTAGGTTCAGTTCAGTCATAAAACTTTAACAGAGGAAAGTTTGATCTTTGTTTTTTGATTTGGTGAATAACTTTGGAACCTGACGTGATAGAATCAGGTGTGTTTGTCCCTGTGTGTGTGTGTGTGTGTGTGTGATTGTATCTGCTCTCAACGTGCCTGTGTGTGTGTGTGTGTGTCCTCTTCTCACTTCCAGGCTCGGTGGAGGACCAGATGATGCTAAAGAAATTATGAGGCACAGTTTCTTTTCTGGGATTGATTGGCAAGATGTCTATGATAAAAAGGTACGGAGCAGCAACACACACACACACACACACACACACACACACACACACACGTTAATGAGGCTCTGTGCATAGAAACATAACTCTAACCTCACTTATCTAACTAAGAATGCGACGGCTCCCTTAGTTTTCTCTTCATCCTGCTCATCACACACTCCTGCTGTGTATCAGTGTGTGTGTGTGTGCGTGTGTGTGTGTGTGTCGTGATGAATTACACTTACCTGTGTGATTTCAACTCAACAAGACCCGACTCATTAAACACATGAAGACGAGGAGGGTGACAGAGAGGATGAAGAGGTGTCACCTTCTATCCTGGAGGTCTCCGTTCCTTTATAACACCACCGAGTGTCAACCAGGTGCCATGGCGACGGAGCTCCTACATCTACATCCGCCCTCTTCTTCTTCTTCCGCTCCTGTTTCTCCCGTCTGTTTTCAGCTAATTGTGTTGTAGGACTTCAGCTAGATGTTGTGTTGAGTTTCTCACATGTGTGTTTATTTATAAAGTGAAGCACTGAAGCCTGTGGAAACGTTAAAGGAGCTAATGAGTCCAGCGTCTTCTTCTCTCTCTCTCTCTTTCCTCCAGCTGCATCCTCCCTTCAAGCCTCAGGTCACCTCAGAGACGGACACCAGATACTTTGACGAGGAGTTCACGGCCCAGACCATCACCATCACCCCACCAGAGAAATGTGAGTGTGTGTGTGTGTGTGTGTGTGTGTGTGTGTGTGTGTGTGTGTGTGTGTGTGTGTGTGTGTGTGTGTGTGTGTGTGTGTGTGTGTGTGTGTGTGTGTGTGTGTGTGTGTGTGTGTGTGTGTGTGTGTGTGTGTGTGTGTGTGTGTGTGTGAGAGTGTGTGAGAGTGTGTGAGAGTGAGTGAGTGAGTGAGTGAGTGAGTGAGTGAGTGAGTGAGAGAGTGTGAGTGTGTGAGTGTGTGGAGATTGAAACATTTAAAGTATGACTCCTGATGATATTGAGGCTTTTAAGATGAAGACTTGAATAATAATCGTTGTTTTGATGCTGAATTCTAATTATTCTTGAGATTTTTGTTGCCAAAAGTTGAAAGTGATCTTTTCCAAACTCGGGGTGATTTTATTTGTAGATAGAATTTGTAAAACAGTTCATTTGTAACGTTAGACGTGTGTGTGTGTGTGTGTGTGTGTGTGTGTGTGTGTGTGTGTGTGTGTGTGTGTGTGTGTGTGTGTGTGTGTGTGTGTGTGTGTGTGTGTGTGTGTGTGTGTGTGTGTGTGTGTGTGTGTGTGTGTGTGTGTGTGTGTGTCTGTGTCTGTGTCTCTTCAGGTGAGATATCTCCATTTGAATTGTCTGAGGGAACAAACAGAGAGGTGCTGTGTGTGTGTGTGTGTGTTTATGGGGGGGCGTACGTGTAAAAGGATGCAGGCTTCAAAATGCTCAGCGCTGAATTATGCATGAGGCAAACTGATGTTTGTGGCGCCTTAATGTGCCGCTCGGCTTGTTTGGAGGTCGCACATCAGTTGGCACATCAGACACACACACTCATAAAGTGAAGCAAGTCTGCAGTCAGGCTGCTGTGGGAGTCTGATGGGTTAACATGAAAACAGGGTTTGTAATTAAAATACCTGAGAATCAATACACAAATAATTACCCAGAATACATTTCTCTCTGTCTCTGTGCTTTGCTCTCTTTCACTCTCACTCTTACTCTTACTCTCACTCTCACTCTCTCTATCGCTCTCCTACGCTCACTTTCTTTCTCTCACGCTCTCTCTCTTACTTTCTCCCTCTTACTCTCACTCTCTTTTTTACTCCCTCTTACTCTCACTCTCTCTTTTTTACTCCCTCTTACTCTCACTCTCTTTCTCTTACTCCCCCTTACTCTCACTCTCTCTTTCTCTTACTCCCCCTTACTCTCACTCTCTCTTTTTTACTCCCCCTTACTCTCACTCTCTCTTTCTCTTACTCCCCCTTACTCTCACTCTCTCTTTTTTACTCCCCCTTACTCTCACTCTCTCTTTCTCTTACTCCCCCTTACTCTAACTCTCTCTTTATCTTACTCTCTCTCTTACTCTCACTCTCTCCTTCTCTTACTCTCTCTCTTACTCTCACTCTCTCTCTCTGCCTCTCTTTCTGCCTGTCTCTCTCTCTCTCTCACTCTCTAGTTGACGAGGATGGGATGGACTGTCTAGACAACGAGAGGAGACCACATTTCCCACAGTTCTCCTACTCTGCCAGTGGGCGTGAATGAACTCGGCCGCCGCGGTGACAACGTGAAAACTGGTGTGAGGTCATCACTGTGGGACAGGGACACCCATGTCTACTGAAAGGACCTTTGCCCTTCTTCCCCCTCTCCTCCTCTCCTTTTCACCTCTTCACTCCTCCGCTCATTTTGGAGTTTTTTGTATTTTTGGAGCTTGCTTTCCCACAGTTCCAAACTTCCAGGTAAAGTTCCTGTAGTATTTCCTGCACTGCAAACATTTGTCTCCTGAGCTGTGATCAGTTACTGTGTAATGTCCCTTTAATGAAGGAAGCTTCACCGGCAGCCTGCTGTGCTTTGACCCGTGCTGAAGGCGTCAAACTGAGTCTCCAAAAACAAACACAGCTTAGCTTTTTTCTCAGATTAGGTAACAGTTGATGCTTCTTGAGGAGTTTTAGAGCGTTTTAAGTCATTAAAACTCAAACTGCCATTACTGGTTTGTCTCAGGCTCTCGGACAGAAACTCGACACTTAGGTCTTGTTGTTTTTTTTAGTTTTTTTTTAGTTTTTTAATTCTGGGGTTGATTGAGGCTGCCTGCCATTGTTGAGGCCTTTGAATCGTCACCAGTGAGTGTAATCCCACCTCATACACACACTCACACAGGATTCGACTCAGGTTTTGCTCATTGCAAATTAATTATTATTGTTGCTGCTATTTCAACTGTTACCACTACAACAACTACTACTACTACTATAGATACAACTACTGCTACGACTCCCATTACCACTGCTCCTGCTACTACCAAACCCGGTGCTACACTCCTAGCTTAATGCTGCAGGTCATAATACAGGCGGCAGCGGCGGCAAAATGATGAACCACCTCCGACAATAACAGCTCCTCCCCCTCCCCCTCCCCCTCCTCCTACGCATCAACTCTTCAGGCGATACCCGATGTCATGGTGACTGTGTGAATGAGTGCGAGGTACGATTAGGCGTTTGTGTTTAGGGACGCACCTCAACGCACAGCAGTACTGAAGGCTGAAGCTCCCCAACCACAAGCTTTACCACATTACCCACCATGCAGTGCTAGGCGGCCATTTAACAAAGCAACGTAGAGGTGAAAACGAGAGGAGAACGCTCTGCTTGAATGTTCTCCCTGGGAGTTTTTAAAAGTTTTTGCAAACACAAAAGGCTCTCAGTTTAACGCTCTGCTGTCCCAAAAAGGGAAAGAAAAAAAAAAAAGAAACGGTACTTTGTGTCGGCGATGGAAAGCTTTACAGTGACATGTTGTTACCACGACAACCACACGCCTGTACTTCTCATTGTGCACAAGAGGACAGAGAGTCACCGGACGGTCGGCTCGGACGGGAGACGACCGGCGAAAAGCGATGTGACAGATTTATAATGTGACAAACCTGTGACGTAGCCAGGTGAAGGAGCTGACTTCCTGTTTCCTGTGAGTTTGTGAAGGATTTAGCAAAGACTTTCTGGTCTTTGCGGAGGTATGCATCAACAGTTATGGGTTTACACCGATTACAGCAATGGTTATATGATATATATATATATATGTTCTATTTATTGTTCTACTCATTGGTTTTATATTTAACTTTTTCTATTGTTGAGTTATTCTAGGAACATTGTTACTTCTTAGGGCTGAGTGAAAAAAAACGGCTCCTCGAGAAAAACAAAATGGCTGAAGAATGTAGGAGGGAAAGCGTTTCGCCTTCCTTTTCCGTTTGTTTTATTTTAATGACTTTGGTTTGTTTCTGTGTTGTTTTGTGACCAAAATGTGACGGCGAAGAGCGAAGGATGAAGAGCGGGCGGAGGAGAGGAGAGGAGAGGAGAGGAGAGGAGAGGAGAGTCTGCTGCGAAGCTTTAGAAGAAAAAAGCTAGAGTTTGAGTCGGGGATCAGAATCAGAATTCATTCCTTTTCTTCTCTGTCGTCAACGTCTTCTATATTATTTTTTGCACCACCTAACCGTGGGCCGATGTGAAACTGGACAGGAACGCTGGCAGCAGCTCGTTTCTTTACCAAAGGTTTGTGTTGTAGGAAGCAGGAGAGGAATGTTGAGCAGGAAGGAAGCGGAGGAGGCGAAGGAGCCTGAATGTAGAGCGCGAAGGAAAGGAAAGACTCGGGAATGTGATTGATGGAGCCCGACCGTGCACGCTGAGGGCCGATGCCCACCGTGTTTCAGAGGAAGGACAAATTAAATGTACATTAAAATGCTGCTAATGCACTTTCATGGATCTGTGATGAAGCAGACGGTGGATCAGCGTGCAGGTGTGTGTGTGTGTGTGGGTGGGTGGGTCAGGCTCCGGGCAGACGGCCTGTGGACTGTAAGTGTGTGTGTGAAGAGACCGGAGGAAGTCGAGGGTTGAGATTGTAACGTTGGGCACGATGAGGTCGCTCCATAGTTTTTGTTAAATCCTGTAGAATTTAAAGTGACAGCATTAAGAGGAGCTTTAGTTAGGATGTAGGGCCGATGGGTCCAACCAGGGGAGGAGATGGAGGGGAGGGGACGACCTCTCTCTCTCTTTCTCTTTCTTTCTTTCTGTTTTGTTCTGTTGTTTCTCTTTTTGTCATCACGTCATTAGACTCCAATAGAATCTTGTCTTTCTGTTTTTAGCCTTGAATGCCTTACAGTTTGGCAAAGTAACGGCTCTGATGGAGTCAAAACATGTCAGAGTCCAGACGCTCATCCAAGGAATAGCTTAGCTTAGCTTAGCTAGAAATGTAGAGTCTCCACTACATCCAAACGTTTCAGTGAGGAACACGAGGCTCTCAGTATCTGGTGATGAAGAGGAGAGTAATTGGGGGTTTTGCTCTCATTAGGCACAGGAAATTCTATTCCTATATATTTATTTGAGTGTTTTTATCATTGATGGATAACTTGAAATTTCTTTTGTATTTAATTTATTTGTTTGTTGTTTGGTTTGAGATGTTAGCAGTCCGAGGGTCTCGTTGTGTTTCTGAGTCTTTAAAGACTTCTGGACTCCTTTACAGATATAATATAAAACACACACTTCCTGTTTTCTAGCCGCTCTTAATTCCATAAGCTTTTACTCTTGCACATCCATTAAATTGCTCCGCGTTAGCCAAGATGCTTTGTGGCAGAAAGTAGAGCAGGACAGCAGCGACCTGGTCTGTGGGTCTCAGCTCCACCGGCCCCCGAGTCAACGTGGCTCTGGGGAACCCTTATGAAACATACTTCTCTGTGATCGACCGAGCCGCTCGGGCACAGGCCAAGAGGTTGAATAGTTTGAATTGAGTAGAAAGCCCACCCGGCTGGAGCCTGCGTCAGGCTCAAGCAAACGCTCCTGAGTATTTGGACGGACTTCAGCTCTGGTTTGACCCAGGCCTGTGCCTACGAGCGACCGAGGAGTTGTAGCTGTACGTGTGCGCTTCACGCCAAAACTGTTAGAAGAGTTCGTAAAATGAGGCTTTATCACTTTTATACAATTCAGCCCTGCTTTGAAGGAAGATTTTAGCATTTTTCTTTAGTTTTTAAGTCATTGAGGATTTGAAAGCACATCTCCAGTCCACACACGTGTTTGATGTTGCTCTGAGTGGGGCGATGGTGTCCCACATGGCAGATGACAAGAGCCACTGCTGTTCCCTGCAGGCTGAGAGAGAGAGGGGAACAGATCACGTTCAGTGGAAACTTTCATCAAATTGGTCTTCGTTCATTTAGAATCCACTGAGTGATTGATTGCTCTTTGTGAGCCCTCGGTCCGTGTTCGTCCTCTTTGCAGATCCAAGGCTGAGCAGAGAAGGAAGTTTTTGCCAGAAAGTTGTTTTTCCTCCAAATACTGTCAGTGAAGATGAGGAGCTTAGTAATCCTCTTCATCAGTGGGGGGGTGGGGTCATCCCGTGATATTAAGACCATTGGTTGATGTCCAGCACGTTTCTGTTGGTCTCAGTCTCACCAAGCTGAGGTACTGATGGATGCTGAAATTGGGTTTTAGCCTCCTTCCAGCTTTATCCCGTCATAGTGCCGCCGCGACTGGTGTGAGTCTCCAGTGTGTGTGTGTGAGATGTGTGTGACGCTGCTCGGACAGCGTTCACTCTTAAGCTGCTACTGTTTGTACTGTTCATCTATGACACCACAGATTTGACTCCAGTAGTGTTTGAATAATACGTCGAATCCTTTCAAAGACCTCAGCTGCTCTGTACTGAGCTCATGGTTCATGAACCAACAGCATCGGCCAAAAACCACAAACCCTTTTAGTTTAGTGCAGAAGGAAGTGAACGGCTCGAGTGTCTGGAAGGATCTCTGACCTTACATCTACGACGGAACCCCCCCCCTCCCCCCTCCTCTTTCTGGTACTAGTCTTACTCTCATCATGATTATTAACATGAACAAGCATGAAATGCATTATTTATAAATGGCAAACAAAAAATGGCAAACATATAAAAACATCACAAACTGTAACTGATTTTAATTTCATGTCGATGTCCTTGGAGCTTTACGAGACGTTTCTGGACAGCTGCCACCTGTTAGCAGAGAGGGCGCTGTAACGCAGAGCGGCTCTGTTCTGTGCAGCAGAGCCGGCGTTACAGGCTCGGGAAGCCAGTGGATCCGGTGAGATCCACCCAGAAGCAGATCAAACAGCCTTTTTCTGTCCCTCACACTGTCGGGGCGCAGTGCTGCTGGCAAGGATGTGAACACAACAAATTACCATCAACATGAAGCTGTTTTTTACACTGTACATCCTTAGTATTTTTACATATAAAATGTATACGATAGGGATGCACATTATTTTCCTTCTTACAGACGGCTTCAATAAAGCACTATGTCAATCTGCTCCAATGTGTGTGTGTGTGGCTTTGTTTGCTAATGAATTACTGTTTATAATATTCAGATTAGGGTTGCAGAGTTTGCTCAGAAACACGGTCTGCAGGGATGAAAACACTGATTAACAACGATTAAAAGGATCCAAGCAGCCAAGGAGCCTCTGTCTGGTGTAACACCGGCTTCAATGCAACATTTACAAAGTCACATTCAAGCACTTTACAAGTATTTCACTGTACAGCTGTGGGCCTAATAAAGAGGAAATATATATGGAGTTATTTCACTTCATCACATTCAGTCAGATGTTGTTGTGCTGTAAACAACCACAATTATGTTGAGTGAGAGCTTTCTACAGAAGGTTCCAAAATGTCTCTCCCATCCTGATGATACACCGATGCACTGACTGTTTATTTCTTTATCTAAACAGCATATTCAACCAGATATCAATCAAC